>NW_024722227.1:27334209-27637321 GCF_018991925.1 Homarus americanus
AACAACACTATTGACTATGTTTCTTCCTTTAAATATCTTGGTGTTTCCGTCCCTTGTACCCTACCTGCCATACAACAGCTAACCCGCCAATGTACTGACAGACTGAGACCTCTTAGAAGTGTAGCGGGGTACAGCCCGCACTATGGTGCTAATATTAGAATTGTTAAAACAATGTACCTAGGCTATATAAGATCTCTGATAGATTACCACGCACCAGCCCTGGTCATTCGTGACGGGAAAGGCGTTGACAAGCTCGAGAAAATGCAAAATAAAGCCCTCAGAATTATCCTAGGATGTCCCATGAGCACTAAAGTACTTAATATGAGGAAAGAACTAGGTATACCCAGTGTTAAAGATAGAATAATTGAAGTCAACCTCATGATAGCCCTGAGGCTTCTGCGTGGTGATCCTGATAACATTGTTTCCTTAAAATTGCTAGAATGTATGAACCATGGGACTACTGAGTCTAAATGGATCCAAACTACAGCTACACATATGAAGATATTTGGACTAGACCACCTGTACAAAGTTGAGACACAACAGCGCTTCCTGCCACCCTGGCGGACAGTTCCCTTCGATATCACAATACCGACGTATCCGCCTAAAAAATTAATTATACAAAGCATTTATCTCCAACACACTGCCAAATTGAGAGCCCTTGAACACATACACACTCTACAGACTGATGATAATATCACACAGACCATCTACACTGATGGATCTCTAAACACCGCCTGTGGGAGGGCTGGAAGTGCTATTGTTGTGACTCAACCTGACGGTAATATAATTGAGAAAGGAGTTAGAATTAACAACTGGGCATCCACTCTACAAACTGAATTAGTTGCCATACTCACAGCTATTAAATTCATTGAAACCACTGTTACTGACAGTCTCATCATCACTGACTCTCTATCCTCACTACTTGCCCTTGGTACCCTCGACTCAGGTTGTCACGATCTTGTCTCTGAAGCCAGACACAAATATGCGTGCCTTGTTGACCGGGGTGTCAGGGTCAAACTGTTGTGGATCCCCTCTCACATAGGCCTCATAAAACATGACAGAGTTGATGCCCTCGCCAAACTCGCGTCTAACAAAGACACCGTTGAATACAATTTGGGTCTGTCAAAAAGAACCCTTAAAACTGTAATTAGGAAAGAACTTATTGATGAGTTTGACGCAAGTAGACAAGTGCAAACAGGCACTAGTCGATCCATAGTTTACCATGATGAGATGTATCAAGTGAAACATGTATATGGAGCAAGTAACAAGATCACTAGATTACAAGATGTTGTAACCGCTAGATTAAGGTTAGGATATAAGTACCTCTGGCAGTATGTTCCTCAAGCAGATGTAAACAAAACAAAATGTAAAGTGTGTAGCCATACATATGGCCACACACTTGAACACTACGTCCTCGACTGTGTGAAGATAGAACCTTTTAGGGACAGGTCCAAGCACACTGTGTGTGAAATGGCACAACACTTCATCTCTAATGGCAAGATAGCCGACATATTAAGATTGTATCCACTTTTTTGCACTCAGTAACTATATCAGTTCTCATGTACAGAACCAAATACGCAATGTGCTTGAATACCTCCCACGTAAATGTGAATAACAAAGTGTGAGGCCAGACATTGTGCCTCACACGCCTGTTCTCACGCATTTGTGAATAAGTTACCCTTTATGTATAGAACTAAACAAATAATGTAAATGAAATACTGTGTAACTTTCGGTGCCATAATATCCTGACAACCGGGGTTAATTATTATGACCCTTTGTAAACCCTACTCTGTAATCCTTTTGCGCTACCGCTCACAGGATGAGTGTGGGGTGCACAATAAAGTAGCCGCTGCAAGCGGCAAAATCAAAAATCAAATCATATATCCATCCAACCTATGTTTGAAGCTATCCAGCGTATTACAGTTAATAATGATGTTTGGTAACTTGTTCCACTCATCCACTACTCTATTTCCAAACCAATGTTTACCTATTTCGCGCCTAAATCTAAATTTGTCTAATTTAAAACCACACACACACACACACACACACACCCCACACAAACACACCCCACACACACAACACACACAAGACACACCCACACACACACACACACCCCACACACACAAACACACCCACACACACAACACACCACACACACACACACACACACCCCCACACACACAACACACACCCCACACACAACACACAACACACCCCACACACAACACACCACACACAACACACCCCCACACACACAACACACCCCACACACCCCACACACCCCACACACACCACACACCACTACACTATAAACACATACAGCCTCCACCCCTGACCAACGACAACAAAACTAATGAACTTAAAGAAATAAAAAATTAATGTTTTAATCACCACAAACTTTAGGGGAGATCACCATAACTCGGGTAACTCAATGGACCAATATGTTCAATATGTTCATCAAGGTGTTCAGTGTTCTTAAGGTGAAGGGGAGGATTCCTTTGTGTGTGTGTGTGTGTGTGTGTGTATGTATGTGTGTGTATGTATGTGTGTGTGTGTGTGTGTGTGTGTGTGCTGTGGATGAACAAGAAACATTTAATTGCTTTACTTAAGGATGGGTAAGTAAGTTGCTTGTTTGGATAACTCTCTCTCTGGGAGTTTGTTTGAGAACTGTGGTTGTACAGTAGTTTGTGGTAAAGTCAAGTCTAGTTTGGTTTAAATGTGTTTTGTGTTGTTTATGTGTGTTGCGTTGTGTTGTGTGTTGTGCAGTCGCAGTGTGTCTTTAATTTCATAACACACACACACACACACACACACACACACACACACACACACCCTAAAACATATATATTTGTATTGTCAATAACAGAACAGGATAGGGTTTAACTTTTTATTTCATTTATATTTCCTAACACACACACACACACATAAACACACAGGCAAGAGAACGAATTAAAAGTTTCACATTAAACTTTTCACAATCCGTCGAGGACAACCTGATCATAGTTTGTTTTGTGTTGGGGAAAATAGTGACAGTTTTATCTCTCGTGGTGCAGCAAGCGTCAGGCCAGGGAAACAAGCCCGGCTACCATTTGCTTATCACCAGCCATGATAAAAAGGAAATGAAAAATCGAGAATTTACCTGAATGGTGAAAGCACGTTTGGGATTCTCTTTGCTAAATGACCATGGCAGGTGAATTTGGGATTATAAATGTTTCATCTTTTTTTAGGGGAAAGGAAAATTATTGTGAGTTTCCATTTAGGTTTGATAATACAAATGTCTTCTTTCAATTCGATATTTCCATATAAATTTCAAAATTCAAAATATCTCTAAACTTGATATACGAGTTTATATATATATATATATAGTACATCAATGTCTGTAGTGATATGAAATACCATGAAATTACATAAACCAAGTCGATTACAAGGGTCTGGCATGCCTCGTTGCCATGGAGACAAAATTGACCATAACTCAAAATTTAGATGAAAATTACTGATTATTAAACTTACAAGAGGTCGTGTTATGTTACTACAATTATTAAAGTTTCATCAAAATCCATTAATATTTGTTGAAGTGTTTGTGTGGACAAGATGACATATCACACACAGATGCACAGACAGGCGCAGTTAGTGTGTTAAATTTTCATGTGAAATAAGCTGGGTGTCTAAGCTTCAGGTCGAATAAGCTGGTGTATTTAATCTTTAGTTGAATAAGCTGGATGTCTAATCTTCGGGTGAAATATGCTTGGGTGTGTAATCTTCAGGTGAAATGAGGTAATCTTCATATGGCCCAATATTCCATTAATGTACAGTGTGGTGAAGTATGAAGTAATTTAAAACAGGGAAGACCTTTTCAGAAAGCATAGTTCACGGGAGGTAAGGTGATAAGCCGCCCCATTGTTTTACATCACAGAGACCAGAATGAACCATGACAGATCAAAGGTTTTGTTTAGTCTACCATCATAATCTGGGATGAAACAATGTTCTCTCTCTCTCTCTCTCTCTCTTATCACACGCACATACTGTACTATCACTATAACACCACCTATCCAATCGCCAGCACAGGCATACATCCGCTTGTGTCAGTTCGGTCGAATTCACCCTCGCGTTCAGAATCCCCAGTTCGACCCCCCCCCCCTCCCGGTACCATAGTCAATCGGGGAAACCGGGAGATCGAAACACCTGAATAGATTGCCTGGTTTAATTACCAGGGTAACTACCTGTGCTGATATAACTGGTTAATGCGTATGTATGGTGTATGTCTGTATGATCGGCTGGATGTAACTGTATCTTACTATATATATATATATATATATATGTGTGTGTGTATATGTATGAGTGTGGTATACATGCATACACGTTCGTAGGGAGTTATAAATGCACACAGGTATGTATACAGGTACACACCCATATAAATAATAATAATAATAATAATGGTTGCCCCTCATGTACGAAGAAATTTTTTAGGCCCAAACACGTGACCCAAACACTTTCTGTATAAAATTAGACTGTTTTAACCACATATAATGAGTCATTCATGATGTAACATGATATTAAAGGAACAAAATGCTTGAATCTTATTTACCCAAAACCATGTTGAGAGCTGCGTTGAGGTGGTGGTGAGATCAGAGTTACTAGGAGTTACCTCCATTAAACATCAAGTTTAATGTTCAACAAAGTTCCTTTATGAAATCTTTTATCACCACTGTTTTCACTTGAGTTTGATGGTCTTTTTCCACTCATCCTGAATAAGGGTAAACAGTAACAGAGATACATAACTGAACACATATTGGGGAAGGAATTCAAAATGAGCAGTGCCATTGTTGTGGTGACTGCTGGCAACCGGAGAGGTGAGAGGCCTTCCAACACCTTGTGCCTACCACCAAGAATCCACACGAAAACATTTTTATATATTTTTTTAAATTTGGGTTAAAAACTGCAATTTATTTTCTTATTTTTTTTTTTAATATTTACCAAAATTCCTTAAGGGCGAGTTTTTTCCGCAACCCAAAATTATGGTCATAATTTCAAAATTCTGAAACCAGAGATTCCATAATGCGGGAGATGGCTGTACTGTATATGAGAGTTTGCTTACACTGTATATGTTTATATTTCCTGTTTATATAACCAGATTATGTCTCCTATCACCATGACTGGTTCACAAAAACAGATAAAAATAAAAAACACAAAAAAAACAATAATAATAAAATAAAACTAAAAAACACAAATTAGAAAAAATGATCATAAGAACAGAACAAAACAACGTCAGACTCCTCTCCCTACCGCTCAGTGCCGACGAGAGAAATGATTTAATTTTAACGAACAATTGAGAAAAGTTTAACACACTCGGCGGATGAGGCAAATATAATTCAAGTTACTGAGAAAAATGTGGAAGGACTTCGAGAATTCTTTGGGTTAACCTGAGAAGGAGATAGTTGGTCTGGGGAAATTTAATTTCTCTCTCTGTCTCTTTTATGGTAGTAGGCAGCTACCAAACAGGGAGGTACTACCGCCTGGGAAGATATTGGAAGTATAATGTGGTGTCTTATGGTAGACCCTGCTGCCATATGTGACCAAGTCCCAGGTTGCTGATCTGACTTTCTGCCTCATTTACACACAATTGCAGGGTCTCATTTGTTTCTCTTACTATTGACAACACAACATACTGTACATATATTGTTTCTCACTATTGATCTTTTTTTTTTCTTTATGGTTCTTTATTATTATTATTATTATTATTATTAGAGTTGTTTTTATTATTATTAATTAGCATTATTATTTTATTTTCAATTTTGTATTTCTTATTATAAATTTTATTTCCTATGAATTATTATTATTATTATTACATTTTCGCCCCCCAGTCCCTGATGTGGGTCAGTGACCTGTGCCTGGGTGGGCTAATCCCCATAAAAAACAAAACAAAATAAAATAAAATCTCTCTCCCCTCTCTCTCTCTCTTTCTCCTAATCTTGTTTCTCTATCACAACTTTTCTCTCTCTCTCTTAACTTGTGTCGGGGTCGGGAAATGAGAAAAAAATTACCCTCTTCTTCCATTTTACCACCCGTGTTTCCTTTTTTCTTAAGTGGTAACTACCTTTTTCTAAACGTGTATTTTTTTGTTCCAAACTGGATTAGTTCTACAAACAAGCCTCCTTGGTTATTAGTAAAACTCGTTAGGGTTAAAAACATAAAATTTGGACCTGGGTAATTTTTTTATTTGATTTTACTGTATATACCAAGAAATGAATACCTCATATACATCAAACACCACATTTTCTTTTAATTTTTAAGGAGAAAATATATTTTTTTTCATTTCTTTACATATTCTTCAAGTGAATAATGCAATGTGATCTTTTTTTTTTTTTACTATATTTCACGATGTTTCAAGGGTTTATTCTCTTGTGATCATCTTTTGTTCTGGGCATCATTTCATTTTATGTACAGAGGTAAAATGAACTTATCCTCAACTTATTCTGTTCTTTCACTTCCTGGGGTTAAGTTGACCAGTTGTAACTCCCTGGGGTAGTCTGGCTTCCGAGAATCTTAATTTAAAGGCAAAGTTGTAGGATAAACTCTATGTGTTTCTCTCTTTCTCTTTAACCTTCCTCTCTCTCTCTCTCTCTCTTCCTCTGTAACTCCTCCCTCTTTCTTTGTCATTTTCTTTTAACCCCCCTCCCCCTCTCTCTCTGTGTGTAACCCCATCTCGGTCTCTTTCTTTAATACCTTCTCCCTCTCTCTCTTCAACACCATTTTCCTCTCTTTCTCTTTAATCGACTCTTCTTGTTTTCTCTCTTTAACCCCATTTCCCTCTGTTTCTCTTTAATACTACTCTCTCTCCCTATCCCTCTTTCTTTCTTTAACCACCTTTCTCTTGTTGATTCTCTTTAATCCCTCCTCCCCCTCTCTCTACCACTCTTTTCAACCCCATTTCCCACTCTTTGTTTCTCTTTAATCCCCCCTCTCTCTCTCTCTCTACCCCTCTTTTCTGTCTTTAACCACCTTTCTCATTGTTTTTATTTAATCTCTCTCTCTCTCACACACTCACTAGCTCTCCTCAGGGTAACTTGAAAGTTATGACCAATACAGATGTTCTAAGTCTACCAGGCATTCTTAAAATAAACTCAAGAGAAGAAACACAAATTGTAACCTAAGGAACCAACACTAAAAAAAGACACTGAAGATATGTGGAAATATATGGTACATCACAAGACTACATCACAGACCTTAAACTTTTAACCTTTCGTCCCTAAACTCAGTAAATTTCTAACTATGTCTCGGGGGTAACGAAACACTCAGTAAAGTTAAGGTATTTTTTAACATCTCTGAGGGTAACTTGGTCTTCAGTATAGTTTCTGAACATTCCTAAATGTAACTAACTTCTCACTAGAGTTAATGCAGTGTGTGTGTAAAACAAGTACAATATAGACATACATTCTGACAAACACGAAGACAGGCATCACCAAACAACAAACAAATGGAACTTACAAATAAATCCCAGGATGATCTCCACTTAATCTTCACAGAGAAAGATTTAACATTGTGTAAATTATCTTAATCATTTTTATTTTCCATTGTCAGAAATCCTCACCTATTTCACATCCAGATCTTACTAAAACTAATAAAGTTGATTGGTTGTTGAGTTCTCCTGACTCGAGCTAAAGCACTGGTCAAATTTTATCCACCCACTTCTTTTCCTACTCATATTAATTATTTGACCATAGGTGGGTTGGGTTGGTGTTATGTCACTGTACCCATGGAATCAAGTCACTGTACTCAAGGTGTTTAAAACATCGTACTTAATGGGCTAATTTTCTGTACTTAAAAGCTTGTTAATGTACTCAAGAGGTTATAAATGAAGCTTAAAACATCTTTAAAAAAATAAATATATGAAAGTAAAATAGAAAAAAAATAAAGAAATCAAATGTTAACATCCAAGTATACATATAAAAACAAAGGAAGATTATCAAAACAAAAATAGGTGTATCTCAATTAGCACGAACAGGTACTGTAAATGGACACACCTCAAACATCATCCAATTTTCGAAGGTAATCAAACTCATATGCTAACTAATCAAATTTGTGAGACAGATTGATAATAAAAATAAATAAAATCTATTGAATTACAGTTGTGGAAGTTGTGGTTTAAAATATCTAACCTGACTATCAGTAATGATTTGGGGGCTATTAGAATTGGGGCCATTAGAACTGGGGCTTGTATTTAGGGCCATTTGGTTTAGGGGCCATTAAATTGGGTTTCAATTTGGGGGAGTATCAAATTAGGGATTTAAATTTGAGGCCCTTGGGAGTATGCCCAAAATTGGGACCTATTTTGGATAGAGTACAGTAAAGCCTCGAATAACGACGGTAATGTGTCCTCCAATATTGCAGTGTATGGTGACTCGCCGTATTGTGATTCATTAATTACCATTAAAGTAAAGCAATAATAATGAGATGCGTTCCAAAGTGTGACCTTTTCATATCTTTTGTGTGGCTTTTTACTCTCTTTTCCTGAAAAACAATAAAATTAATGAAAAATGCAAACTACAGTATATTCTTTAAATATGTTTTTGAATGCACCTTATACAATATAAATGAATAATAATATGGTCACACAAGAGGAGACGGGATGCTATTGTTGTCAGTGTTTACACCCATAATGTAAGTTATACATCTGAAACTGAAGAAATCAAGACCCTGGTTGTAGCTATAGTAAAATTAATGTAAAGAAATGAATATGTATGTTTTAAGTAATGTTAATTAATGTTAATAAATGGAACAACAGAAGTAGCTAACCATCAATGGTAAAGAAAAAGCAAGACGGATTGGGAACGCCAACGCATGTAAGTGCGCACGTGAAAACTTAACGTCATTTCTCTACATAAGAATATGAAAGCAACACTTATTTATGTTCATTTAGGTTTTAAATAATACTTACGAATGTAAAACAAAAATTCTACTCACCAATGATGGTAAAGTGCAAAATATAACGACAGCCAATGAATATTGTGCGAGTTTTTACTCGGATGATTTATATGAAAATGTAATTTTATTTCTTATTCTATTTTCGCTGTAAATATGAAGAAAATAATGGTGTAAATTGATTTGGGTCCTAAATTAACCAGGGTCTTAAATATGAATCGTCGTTATGGGAGGCTTTCCTGTAATCAATTTATGAGGGCTTGTCCTATTCACTTTTAAAACACCAGCAAATAATGCCTTCTTATTGGTCAAGTGCCTAATTGATATCTGGTAGTTGAGGAGTTCGACCTAATGACCTAATTACTGTACTGGCACTGGGATTAAAGATAACTACAGCAATAAGCAAGAGAAGTTAAAGAACATGTAGTCATCCTAGAGCAAATAACTGTGATTGATTGATTGAGATTAAATGAACAGATTCTATCCTCAAAAGGCAAAAATTAAGATGAAGAAAATTGTGTGGAAGTCTTTAGTTTTAGACAATCACAATGATGATTTCTGATAAAATTGAATTAAAAAAGTGTATGTATAAAAGAGAGTTAAGTAGTACCTGTATAGAGTGCGGGTTTGTATGTATATTTTAGTGTGAAGGAGTGTATGTATAGTGTGAGTGTATGTATACAGTCAAGTAAAACAAGTCATACGTATCTCATCAAACTTAAATGTATCTTATGCTGTATATATGAATTAATTTTTTACTTAACCCTTAGAAGAAAAATTTCATAAAGTTAACTGTTTGGAAATAACAGAGAAAATTCAAGATTACTTTCAAAACAACAACTGATTTTTTATGTTGTTGTTAAAGTAATGATTAAAAAAACACTTATATGTATACAGAACTTAAACTTGGTAAAAAAAAAAACTATAAGTCATAATAACTTAACATTATATTTCTCCCATCTGTACAATATTTTACATAGTGTGGAATTCAATAAGCATTATGACAATACTTAAAATTTTTTGGCTAATTTGTTTTGTCTTGTTTTGTCATTAATAACAGAATATCTTATCTATTTTTTCTTTCAATTCCTTTTCTAACATTGTTTATCAAGTAGCAAAGATGTCTCGCCGGATAAACAAAGTGCAAGACCTAACATGGTGCGGTACATCATTTAGGTTCCGACTCTCGTTTTGGTGACTATGAATTGATCTCCCATGTCCGCATTGAAGCCCTCCGCGTACTTCATCCCGGGCGCCTGTTGGGGAGTGGGGGAGGGAAAACGTCAGATGTAAACAAGTAATTATCTAAATCAGAACCTGTAATGTACACGAGGAAATCAATTTAAAATAATTTCATCTTTGGGTGTTAGGTTCGAATAGGTGCCACCGTGGTTGACAGTCGACCAGCTTAACCACTGCGCCGTGATGGGCTTAAAAGCTACCTCAACTTAATGACTAACTTGAGGCTCGAGGTTCCCTGCTCATCTTGGTCCAGTGGAATAAACTACCTGACTGCCAACCATGGTAGCCCTGATTCGAACCAACCACCCAAAGGTGAATTTTTTTTAACAAGTTATTTCTATTTACAATTCTCTATTATGTCATATGTAAACACTATTATCCATACACCTGTCTACACCCCTGAATGCTTCCAAAAGATACAAATTAAATGCAAACAAAAGGTAAGACTGTCTATTGAATATATTTACTCCTCCTGTCTCTCACTTTAGTGTGGGGTTGGGTGAAGAGAGTCGGAAAACCCCAAGAGATGGAGGCAGCTGATGTGAAGTATGGTGTAATATGAGAGTAGTGAAGTGTATCCTCTATCTGTCTGTCTTTTTTTGTTTTTAATGGGAATTAGCCCACCCAGGGACAGGTCACCGGCCCACATTGGAGACAGGGGGAAGGGGAGAGGGGGGGGGCAAAAGTAATAATAAATTGCACCATAAATAAATAAATACATAAATGGCAAAAATTAAAATGGATCAAAAGTGAGAAACAATATATATGTTGTGTTGTTAAAGTAAGAGAAACAAATGAGACCCTGCAATTGTGTGTAAATGAGGCAGAAAGTCAGATCATCAACCTGGGACTTGGTCACATATGGCAGCAGGGTCTACCATTAGACAACACATTATGCTTCCAATATCTTCCCAGGCGGTAGTACCTCCCTGTTTGATAGCTGCCTACTCCCTACCTACTACTATATTATCTAACTGGCTTCCTTATCTTACGTTTTGCCAAGAATGCAACAAATTATAAAGTAAAATAATTACCTCATAAGCATACTTCAGAGTAAAATTAAAACATTCATCCTTGAAAATTTAAAATTCATCATTGAGTCCTTTACATGTGGCGCTTCCCTAATACTGTTACTACTTCAATAAGAAAATTCATATCAAAAGAACTGGAAAAAATTCTTGGGAGAGGATAACATGCCATTGCAAATTACACTTCACATTTGCATATAATTTTAGAAGCATAATGGGAAAATGTAAAGATGACATAATTCTTTTCTTTATAAGAACTTTTCCCAAAAACTTTAGGTCACAGTAAGGAAACTGTTCATGCCCTGTAAATTATCTGATCAAGACTGTTTATACAAAGTTCGGTCACTGACGTCACGTTATCAATGATCCTCAAAACGAGAGAGAGAGAGACAGAGAGAGACTCCAAGCTACTGTTGGAGAGAAGAGAAGGAAGACTAGCTAAAAAAAAAAGTATAACTAATAATTACTGTCCTCCTTTGAGATGGGTGAGAATATTATGGCTTATCTGTGAGTGACACATCCAGGCAGTCAGTCAGTGGGTTGTCTCCAAGGTTCAAGTGAAGGAATAAAGGTCAACAACTGCACTAAATAATAATCTTCTTGTTCCACGTTGCAACTACAAAATAAACTACTGTATTGTACAACCAGGCAATTGATTCACCTGTAATGAAAACTCAAACTAGATTATCCCGGGAACGTAAACACTGAACTGACCTGTCTTAAACCCAACAAGACTAACACCAAGTACTTACGTTCCACCAGACGTCTTCAAACACCTTGTGGTCTTCGGCATTGACCACCAACTCAGGCACTGAAAAGCCTGGCACGTTCATCCACATGAGGATCTTGTCTTTATTCTTTGTGAATCTATAAAAAATTAAATATATAAGATGTAATGCCATTAGACACTACACACGGTCAATCCACAAGCACACACACAAATATACACATACATAAATACATATATAATATATAATAATGGTTTCCAATCGTGTTCGAGGATGGCCGGCACAAGGGCCACCTAGACGTGAATTTGTTTAAGGTGTAGAAACTGTCGCCAGCACAACAACCACACCCCGAGTTAAAGAGCTGCAGGACCAAATGTCATGGAATCGTCCGAGAAGATTGGACAAATCGCTAACTGCACTGGCTAACCATTACCCTGGAATTGAATCCGCAAATCGATTAACACCCAGGTTCCCAATTACTGCTGGGTAGACAGAGGCAAATGGCGTAAAGAAACTTGCCCATAGTTTCACCCTGCCCAGGGATCGAACCCGGGTCAGCACGCTTGTGAGGTAAGCATGTTGACCACCCCACCCTCCCATACCTACACACACATACCTATTACTGTATCTAATTGTTAAGTTTTATAATCACTCTTAAATTACCAATAACCTCTATAGTAGTTTCAAAGTTAATCCTAAATTCCCAAATACTGTATGTGTAAACAATGGAGCTAGTGGGCGCCATACTTACAACATCCGCTGTTTGCACCAATCCCACTCGTCGGTCAGCTTCCAGTCGGCCATCTTAGGGTCATTCTTGTCAAATTCGAAGTTGAGGCGTTCAATATCCTCGACGACCACCTCACAGTCCCCCTTCTCGGACCAGTCATACACCAGCAGCTCGGAGTGACCGCTGAGAAAAAAATAAGTGAGGAATGGGACATCGATCAAGAATGTCCAGATTATGAGTATGAGCGGAAAATTCAATGGCATGCAACGTCATCTCACTGGACAGTGTGGCTTAGCAACACATGTACCTTATTCAGCTCATTCATTGAATTTGGTTGGGGAAGCTGCAGTTCAATGTTGATTATAAGCAGAGAATATACACTTATTTCTGTGAATCATTGGCTGAAGCTGAAGAACAAACTTAAGGAAAACAACTGCCTGTTCCAAAAACGTTGTCTGACACTAAAGTAGATGGTCTAACCATGCCAATGCCACAAAGGCCATTCTGTCCGGTTACGATGTCATCGCTGAGATTTTGAAAAGCATCATTGAAGATGATGCTGAAGTAGCTGTCAATAAATGCAAAGCTACTGGATTGCTAAATACACGTCCTAGCTTGAGACAGTCATATGTATTAATCAGTGGCACACCATCCTGGAACGCTACAATACAACAAACAAAAAACTCCCAAAAGAAAATGTTCAACTGAATACAGTACTGTCTTCCTGCTTCTGAAATCATTAGTCAGTTTTGTACATTCATTGAGAGATCAATTTGAAGAAGTTGAGAAAAGTGTACTGAGACTTCTGGAAATAAAGAATATTGAAGTGAGGAAAAAAGAATCCGAAAAAGAAACTCTCGTCTCCAAGGGAAATTTTTAGAAAGAAATACTTTATTCCAGTGATTGATTGTCTTTTGGTAGATCTAGAGAAACAAATTGATGCATGATCTGAGTTGAATAATAAGTTTGTATTTCCGCAGGATTTAAATGAAATCAATGAATAAAATATCAAAGTGAAATGTGAATATCTTGTATATGTGTATTCATCAGATTTGGAGAGAATCCTTGGTATAGAGTTGCTAAAATTTTGCCATATTGTTAAAATACTTTTTCCTACCAAGAAAGAAGAGGTAAATCTTTAACACTACATGTTCAAAATAAGTTGTGATCAAAGACTAGAATCCACATTTCCAAACAAAAGACATATATCTACAGATTTACTAGAGTCTTATGGTAACAAATTGTTGCGGAGAAAGATCATTTTCTAAAGTCAAATACGTGAAAAATTGTTTCTGATCAACTATGACTAAAAAAAGTAATAAAGAAGTTTTTAGTTTATATTCATTTGTTTGTCTTTTATTTATGTCCTAGTAGTTAATACACACAAAAAAATTAATTATTATAATATATTTTGATTATTAAAATATAAAATAAATATAAGTGCAGTACAATACCTAACAGAACCCCTTAGTGAAGGTTTTAATTTTTTATTTCAATTATATACAAAAGGGCCTCCACAAGTATATTTGCCCCAGGGTCACCACTTACTTTAATCTGGCCCTGAGCACGACACAACCCTTAAAAAGAATTTGCTCCACAATCCTCACTGTACTGTATGCTCCAAAATAGGAACTACTTCTTATTTCACCAGATGATTAAACCCCCTACTACTGTACTTATATTATGAGGTTATCTTAGGTTAGGTTAGCATTAAAATGTTTCATCAGAAGAAAAAAAAACAGTGGTTCCTAATCCTCACAAGATCCACCAATTCCTCTCCCAACACTTGTGTAATTTCTCCTCCACCACAAACCTCATTTCATTTAGGAACTGTTTCTTGTACACTTGTTCCATGTAGGAGAGGAATTCTCGGGTCAACACCGGAGAGTTGACCTCGTGGGGAAGATTTCTCTCCTGGATCCGCTGCAACACAACATCAACCGGCATGTCCAGGTAGACCACGAGATGAGGACGCATCAACTCCGGCACGGTCATCGCTTTGCACTCATAGTACAGGTTGCGTGCTGGGGAATACCAACAAAAGCTCAAGAAACACTGAAAAGGCGAGATATTAAATTTACGCAGACTTATCCAAGAATGCTCAAGAAATCCTTGGAGATAATTTATTTCTTAAATATTATACTATATACACACTTGTAAATTATGTATTTTATGGTCCAGCATCTCCAAACTATGCTGCACGTACCTGGTTTACTGATGTACCCAAAGTTGGCCATGGCGTCTATGAACACAAAGTCACTGTACACACTGCGGTCCATCACAACCCCCTGACCTGTCAAGTCATCACACTCACTTTATTTTAAATAATATAATATAGGAGGAATCTTTATACTGTACACTATAATAATCTACCTTACATAATGTATTTCTTTACAGGTCAGATTTACATGGACATACACCAAAATCAGATATACTCTACAAAAAAGCATTATCAGTAATATCTACATTACTTATATAAATCTACTTAATACAGAGAGTGTACGAGTATTATCTCAATCACCATCAATCCCAATTCATAATATGATAATTATTTTGTTACTGTACTGTACTCACCAGTGCTTAGTACATGAGCGAGGGCATCAATGTACTGTACCAGGCGAAGGCGGAACATGTGAAACTGGAAACCGGCAGCATTGGGATCTTTTGGATTCTGAAGAAAATTCTTCTCATCAAAGCTTTTTACTGAGTCTGGAAGTTGGCTGTCCAGTTGTCGCATGTCATAGCCATAAGGGTTGATGTACAGCATGTCCATGTTGGCATGGGGCACATACAACATGTCCAACTCATCTGCTATTTCCTGAAAATCATCAAAACTTTCAGCACTAGAAGTAAAATGTGAATAAGGTGTCTGCACAAAAAACAATTATGTAATACTAATACAGTACTGTGCTGTCCACACCAAATTAACAGTTGTTTCATAATACCATGTACAAATCTCCAAGTTTACAAGTAGTTACAAGTTGATTACCA
The DNA here is from genome assembly GCF_018991925.1 of Homarus americanus. NCBI lineage: Eukaryota > Metazoa > Arthropoda > Malacostraca > Decapoda > Nephropidae > Homarus > Homarus americanus. The sequence continues at coordinate 27,349,848 of NW_024722227.1, forward strand.
TCTGTTTCTCTAATATCAAATGAGAACTGACAATATTTATCTCCTTCAATAAACACATCATCCAAATTTACTTAAAGTATTTGCTGACATCTTAATAATTAGTTGTGTTCCTCATGTGAAGTACCCCAAGCAGGTAACTAGACTAAGTTAAAACAAACCTAATTAAATATATGTACAGTATTTAAAAGTACAGTACTGTATAGTAATTACATTTGACTTATTATTAAGGCAGATGTTTAAGATATATAAAAGCCTTTGATTTCTCTCTTTCAAAACAGAGATTAAGTTTCCCACACATCTGTATTATATAAACCACTTGTTTGACTTAAGTTTTAAGTTTTCTACACAGTCCTGTACATTCTTAAACGACTACTTGTCAATTATCTGATCATAATAAATCAATCTAAAGTAAAGTGACCACACCTTAGCAAACTCTGTCTTTCCCGCAGCAATCGGTCCATCTACAACGATGACCTTAGAGTTTTCGTCAAAGCGATGAGTCGTCTTGTCCAATAGTGCAGCAAAGAAGCCATATTTATCAGTCTTGTATGGAAATGGGGCAGGACGCTTGTAGTCCTGGTCACGTAGAGCCTTCGACACAATTGTTGCAATCTGTGGGTGAAATTTTTTTCTACGTCAAGAATCATCAGTCACCCAAGTATTGGACACATTTCTCGGCAAACACCCACAAGTGAAGCGTGTCTGAGGAACTACAGTTATTAACTTAAATATGGAATAAAAGATCAAAATTAAGCTTAACATGATAAATATAACTGTACATGAAAAGTTAAAATATTTCCTAAATAAAAAAAGTATACTGTCCTAACAACCACCCACATCAAAAGGGTCTGCATAGCTGACAGATGTTGAAATCTCTCGTTCCAGCCAAGATGGTAACCACACAGGTCTTTAATGCATGATGCCTGTGTGTCTGGCCGGAGGAGCTAAGATTGGAGAGGTACTAAATAATGATTCTCTTCATATAATTTATCATATTTGTGTGTGGAGTCAGCCTCACTATCAGTACACCTTGAAATACATTTCCACAAGCTGACATCGAACTTTTCAGAGACTGTCGGTTAAGGAAGTTTTGGACAATATTTACCTGCGGGCGGAGAACGGGTACTGGGGCGGCAACACAATGCCTGGACACTCCTCGCAGGGAGGTCATCCCCCTTCTTACCACTGACAGTGCCATCTGAAGAACAAAATCTCATTGTATTAAACCTGATTATAACTACTGGGTGTTACTATAGTGTGCAGGCTACAAAGATATCTTTAGTCTAAACTAACCTAACCTGACTTGACCTGACCTGACCTAACCTAACCTGAGCTAACCTCACCTAAATAGCTTGTCGACTGCACACTATAGCAGCACCAACTATTGTACTATAGGGTATTAATTAACAGACATACAAGAACAGCTAAGTAAAAATTGGAATAAAAGGTAATTATCATCATTATTGTTATTTTATAGGAACACTACTGACTAAAAAATGGATCAACAGTGGAAATTAAAGGTTTAAAGGAAGATCTACATTCAGGATGACAAAAAAAAAAAAAAATATTATACTTAAATTTCTCTTTATCTTATGGGGTTTTCTTCACACAAATGTGACCCCAGAAGAACACATCTTTATCAACACAGTAATTATATACGACTTTACAGCCACAATTTCACTGTTTTATAGTGGACACTGTCGTAATTATATAAAATGTGTTAAAAAGTGGTTATTTCTAAATTAGACCTAACCTAACCTTACTTGATAAGAAAAACAAATGGCAGAAGCATTGTTACAAGACCTCACCAACCTAACAAGGAAACCAACCTAACATTACCTAACTGAGGCTCCACCCTCTGGACCTCCTGACATATTAAACAGAAAGAACTTACTATTATATGGTGTAATTTTACATTTTTGTTGATGTGAGACCAATTCACTCATTAACATACACTGGCTAGCAACTGGTGTTGAATCAAACAGTCGATTGAAGATGATTGACTGTGTATCGCTGCATCACGACGAGAAAGACAAAGTATAGCATTCCAGACAAATAATGCATCGGTTGTCAAGTCCCCAATTTATTGTAGCCAACAACACTGTATATAAACTAATTATAGTACCAGTGTGTGTGTGTGTGTGTGTGTGTGTGTGTGCGTGCAGTGTGTGTGTGTGTGTGTGTGTGTGTGTGTGTGTGTGTACAGCAGATATAACAGTGTAAGTTAGAGTCGTGCCATTATCAACAATGGGTCGACTCTAGGGTGAATTATACATACAAATTCTGTAACCCTTTCGCTGCCTTTCGCGCACTTGCCATTTTATTTTGGCAACCAAGCTCCTGCAGCCCAAGGGTTAACATAGACCATTTATCAGATTACAGAGTGCAAGAGAGAACATTTGGCTAATATGGAGGACATCACAGGTTAGGTTAGGTTAGGTGATAATGATGCAGTTTACAGCAACCACAGAATTCAATACATTCAATTGATAGAATTATTTTTTGTATGATAATTTTTTTTAATATTACACTTCCATTGTAAATTAATAATAAGGAAGATATTGAATTTTAAAAAGAATAAAATCAGAGTACCTGTTGCCCCCTACGTTGTTGCTCCAATTGTGTTATCGCAAGACACTACTAAAACTACCAAGAACTCTCAGGTAAAAATACTTACATCATTTGTTAAGGTTTGTTCCTCACCACAGCCCAGTCATCTGCCGGATTTCTACTACAGCAATATGTGTGTGCTTTACGGACTCTACTGCCATGACACTCCCGTATATACTGCTCTGTGTTATACTTTATTATGTTGTTCACTCAATATTAACAAAATTAGAGAAGGAAGGGGAATATTTGTTAAAAAAAACTATCAATTGTTCTCACCGTACACCTAGCTGGTGGCCCCCTGGTACGACTGTTGGAAAAATACCACGAACAAATTCATTAAACTATCACTAAACTATTTTTGTTCTTTCTATTACTTTGCTAAAAAAAACGAACTACCCTCATTGAATATAAATTTACTATCATAAAATACTTTACATAAGTTTTTATTTGGTTGGTGTAAGTTATTTAAAAATCAAATTAATTAGTGGTTTGCCTAAAGTATTTTTTTAACATTATTTATTTTGTCAGCTGGCCCGTGTCCGTGTCTCTTTTACGACTCTGACTTTAACTATATTTAATACATCTTGACAGCACATGAGTAGTATTTTGAGGAATTAAACACCCACACAATATAAAACTAAGATAAATACATCAATATCTATAGACTTACAAGAAAATTGGGCTCTATTTAACCTGATAAAGTTAAACTGAAACCATTCTAACATATGCAAATAATGTTTTACCTATAGAGCGAGAGAAACAGTTTTTCATACCAAGGATATAAGGCCATTTAATCCCTTAAAAACCTCTACTCTACAACCTATGACCAAATCATAGGTCTTAAAGGAAGGAACAGTCACAATCTTAAAGGAAGGAACAGTCACAGTCTTAAAGGAAGGAACAGTCACAGTCTTAAAGGAAGGAACAGTCACAGTCTTAAAGGAAGGAACAGTTACAGTCTTAAAGGGAGGAACAGTCACAGTCTTAAAGGAAGGAACAGTCACAGTCTTAAAGGAAGGAACAGTCACAGTCTTAAAGGAAGGAACAGTCACAGTCTTAAAGGAAGGAACAGTTACAGTCTTAAAGGAAGGAACAGTCACAGTCTTAAAGGAAGGAACAGTCACAGTCTTAAAGGAAGGAACAGTTACAGTCTTAAAGGGAGGAACAGTCACAATCTTAAAGGAAGGAACAGTCACAGTCTTAAAGGAAGGAACAGTCACAGTCTTAAAGGAAGGAACAGTCACAGTTTTAAAGGAAGGAACAGTCACAGTCTTAAAGGAAGGAACAGTCACAGTCTTAAAGGAAGGAACAGTCACAGTCTTAAAGGAAGGAACAGTCACAGTCTTAAAGCGTGAGTTGATTTATGTGGTGAGGCAGGAGCGCAGGCTGCAACCACACATCTTGGCTCTCCCTTTTCCTGATCCAGTGGTGCAAGTGTTGCAACGACTGGGGAGAGGGAGAGTTGCAATGGACTGCCGATAGCCCAGTTTGTTGGGTTTCGCCTTAGTAGCCTGTCCATCATGCATTGCCTTCGTCCGCCGGTGTAATTGTTGAGTTCCCATGGTGGTCACCTCTTCCGCCTATACCGCCGTTGGAGTCTTGTTGGAGCTCTGTAAGCATGTCTGCCTGATGTGGGGCTCCACCGCAGGTTTTTCGTTTGGGGTTTACTCCCGTAGCCTTATAACTGCCAAGGTTAATCTGTAAGGCAGCGGGGCAATGGCTGGTAGGCGTCAGAATGTGTCCACATGCCAGTGGGCCTATGCGCCGTCCCTCTGGGGCCCACTGTTACTCCGAGATCCCCTGCTGGTCTAGCATGGGCCCACGAGGCACCCAGTGACCTAGTTACCGTATGTTGCCACGAGGAGGCACAGCAGGAGTCTTGATGGTGAAGAGGCTGTGTACTGGCAGGGGAAGACTTATGCAAGTTACTTCCCTGTTCGCCAAGAGGACTAGCCAGCGGCGGCAGCTGAAAGCGAAAAGGAGCAAGCAGTGCTTGCACCTTAACACTAACATAGTGCTGGTACACTAGACGCATTTCACCACCCTGTGTGCGACACATACACACACACATACACACACACACACACACACACACACACACTAATTGTTGACAAACTTGCTTCAGAAACCGTGAAAAATGGGGATGGATGAATAACAGTTTTGTGGCATATGAAAGAACTGTCAAAAGTCAGGGGCGGATCCAGGAATATCAAAAGGGGGGTCTAAGAAGTTGTGGGTGGGGGAACGTGGAGAGCAAACCGCCCCCACCCAGCTGGGGGCGGGGGGGCGTTGTATACCCGCAGGATTATTTTGTTACGTCTGATCAACATGATGGGCATTTTGAGATCATTTTGAAGCCACGTGCCCTTGACATTAGGAGATATTCTGAGGTCAAAAGAAATTACTTTTTTCTATTAAAAAATACCCGAGTACAAAACCTCATTAAAGAAAAAGTATTGGAATTTTCTGATGAACCGCCCCTGTTATATATGAATTTATCTATATACACGTTGCTTATTATCTTTATTCTGCGTTCCTCTTTTGTTTTATTTCATATAAGATTATAAATCCCTAATATAGTTATCATAACCAAAATCGGAAATAAATTTAACGAAACATGTCGTCAGATGGCCTCACTAAATCCTGGAGGAGTGATGGTTGGAGGGGAGGGGGGGGGAGTGAGAGAGGCTTGAGGCCACCATCGCTTTGGAGTGCGTCAGTAGTGTTCTAGGTATCGTGGGTGTAGGGTGTGTCAGTCTCTCCTCCTGAAAACGTGAGTGAAATACCTGCACATTATTTTATATATTTATTAATGTTAATTGTTTTTATAATTATGACACCAGTTAGCATAAGTACTGTACATTGAGTTAAAGTTTTATTTCATGCTCTTTGCTTGTGGAATGGGAGAAGCTGTCTGTCTGCCTGTCTGTCTGTACGGTAGTCTGTTTCTCTGTCTATCTATTTGCCTACTTGATTGTGTTTCTTTGTTTCTGTGTCTGTCTGTGTGCCTGTTCTGCTGTGTGTGTGTGTGTGTGTGTGTGTGCTAATATCAGTTAAAACTATCATCGAGGTCAATAAGTTATAGCAACACCCCCCCGTCTCTCTCTCTCTCGCTCTCTCTCTCTCTCTTTCAACCACACTTGGGAACTGGATTGATGACAAGCTATTCGTAAAATTGACACACACACACACACACACACACACACACACACACACTTTGAAGAAACATGTATTAGAAATAGAATGGTAAGGAAAATGAGCAGCGATAATGACAGCTGCTTAATTCTTGAACATCTGTCAGAGAAACTTGGTGTTACCTAACCTAACTTAACCTAACCTTACCTTACCTTACCTTACCTTACCTTACCTTACCTTACCTTACCTCACCTTACCTTACCTTACCTTACCTTACCTCACCTTACCTTACCTTACCTTACCTTACCTTACCTATGGATCACGTGAAGATTAACCCTATACCCAGTTTATTAGGGTAGGTTAGATTAAGTTAATTTAGGTTAGGTTAGATTAATTTAAGTTAGGTTAAGTTAAGCTAGGTTGGGTTATATTAAGTTAAGTTAGGTTGGATTAAGTTAAGTTAAGTCAGTGCAATATCAGTATAATTTTTCCCTCACCTACTTCTTACCATAACTCTGTGAGGTGTAAAGGATACGCCAGGCGCTTGTAATTGCAGGTGTGTGGGCAGGTGTATGGGCAGGTGTGTGTGTGTGTGTGTGTGTGGGAATGAGAGTGTGTGAGTGTGAAAGTGAGTGTGGTTGTGTGTGTGTGTGTGTGTGAACGCCCCCAGGCTCTTCACAGCAACACACACACACACACACACACACTTGAGAGGTAGAGAGCGTGGGCAGGTTGTTGGGTCACCCCTTCACACCTGTCTGACTCCCTCTACCATCTCTCTATTCAACTTTCATCTTGCCTCCTTCCCTTCCCTCCTTGCCCCTTCCCTCCCCTTCCCTCCTTGCCCCTTCCCTCCCTGCCCTACCCCACCTTGCCCCTCCCCTCTCATCGCTATTCCAACCTTACCCACGTTATCTCGTCCTACTTAACGCTACTGCACACGACCCCATCTCACCCCACCCCTTCCTCACCACCCCAGTCTGCTCCTCCTCAACCCCCACACTGCCCCTCCTCGCTCTAACCCTTTCCTCACGCCCCTCCTCGAACGAATCTGCCCCACCTCAACCCCTCCCCATCCACTATAATCACCCCCATAAAGAACGTGACATGGTTTATTTATTTACATTTTCTTTTTGAGGGGAAACTGATGTAAAGAAAATAACGTCTGTATCTTAAGGGTGTTGCTTTCTTCCTGTGCCATTTAAAGCCACTGTAAAGGTTCCAATGGTGCATAGTGGGGGAGGTTGTTGCTATGGAAGGCTGTCTGTCTGATTATCTGTCTGTCTCTGTGTCTGTCTGATGTTGATGAAGATTTTAGACAGTGTGTATATATGATTCTCCTCCTCTGTACTTTCTGTCTTCGTGTTTCCGTTTGCCCGTCCTTGCCCGTCACCGTCCATTCGTTCGTCCGTCACTCCGTCAGTCAGAGGCTTCTTATCAACGCGATACTTGGAACGAATATTTATAAACTGCGATGAAACTTAACTTGTGGAAGTAAACTAATAAAGTGGCGACAGGAGACAGAAGACGGGGGGACAGAGGCGGGCGACGGGGGGACAGAGGCGGGCGACGGGGGGACAGAGGACGGGCGACGAAAGGGTACAGAGTGGGGGTACAGAGAGGTGGGGGGACACTTGTAAATGACTCAAACTGTTACATTATGCCTGACCTTCACAAGCCGGTCAAGCAACAGCACAGACTGTATATAAAGTCCCTTGATGTTTCTGTTTATAAAGTCCCTTGATGTTTCTGTTTATAAAATCCCTTGATGCTTGTGTTTACAGTCACAATATGGCTGTATTCACAAACATCAAGGGACTTTATAAACACAAACATCAAGGGACTTTATAAACACAAACATCAAGGGACTTTATAAACATCAAGTACACCGTAGTCCAGCAGGTAGGGATTTGGCTCCTTGGTCCATCAGGGGCTGGTCCAGACACGGTCCAGCAAAACAACAAGGCCCAGACCGATTCAGGAGGCGAGGGAGGGAAACTGACCCACGCTCCTCGATTCACAAAGATTAGAACCTAGAATCTTTACTCGTAAATGGTGATGTGAGAATCTATCTGACTGATTCACTTCAGCTGTGCCACATTGTACACTCCTAAAGTAGTCAGTTAGGTTAGGTTAGGTTAGGCTAGGCTAGGTTAAGTTAGGTTAGGTTAAGTTAGGTTAGGTTAAGTTAGGTTAGGTTAGGTTGGGTTAGGTTAGACATAGCGAACTACTTGACATGCTGATTCAAACATTATTTTTCCCTGTCGTATCGTTGTGCAACACTGAAAGATGTCTGGCGTATGTATGTATGTATGTATGTATGTATGTATGTATGTATGTATGTATGTATGTGTGTGTGTGAACGCCATCAGACCACACAGTGACACAGGTGTAAGCATGCAGAAGTGTGTATGTTTGTAGGTCAGCGTGGAGAAGGTGTTTTTGTGAGGCTGTTGGTCAATTATGTTCTACAGGGCCATTATGTATACCATTCACCTGACGTCTCTCTCTCTCTCTCCCACACTCACTCTCACACACTCACTCTCACACACTCACTCTCACACACTCACTCTCACACACTCACTCTCACACACTCACTCTCACACACTCACTCTCATACACTCACTCTCATACACTCACTCTCCCACTCACTCTCCCACACACTCAACCACTCTTTGCTCACTCTCACACACTCACTCTCTCACACACTCACTCTCACACACTCACTCTCACACACTCACTCTCTCACACACTCACTCTCATACACTCACTCTCCACACACTCCCTCTCTCTCTCTCCCACTCTCACACATTCCTCCCACCTCCTCTCTCTCTCTCTCCTCTCCCCACACTCACTCTCCCACACTCGCTCTCACACTCACTCTCCCACACTCACTCTCACACACTCACTCTCCACTCCTCTCACACACTCTCCCACACTCACTCTCACACACTCACTCTCCCACACTCACTCTCACACACTCACTCTCACACACTCACTCTCACACACTCACTCTCACACACTCACTCTCATACACTCACTCTCCCACACTCACTCTCACTCTTAACCAACTCATATGACCCGTTGTGGTGGGCGTGCGGATATTGCCTCTTCTTGTTTATTACGGGATGAGATGTGATGCAAGAGAGAGAGAGAGAGAGAGAGAGAGAGAGAGAGAGAGAGAGAGAGAACAAATCTACATGTTGTTCTCTCCTTTACGTTATAGAACACCCCCCCTCTCTCCCTCCCGGGTATGTGGCGTCAAGGACCAGGGTTCGAATCTCCTACCTCGGTGGTGAAATTTGAGTCAAGTGCCTTAGCGCCACCTAGATCATGATAACCTATTCGAGTAACGGATGAGATAACGGGATAATTGATTAGCCAGTGAGGTGGTCCAGTTGTCCGGTCTTCCTGGGCGACTGTATTGATTCCTCTGTGTGTGTGTGTGTGTGTGTGATGAAAATATGATATATAATAACTAGGTGGGGAGAAGGTCATACTGCAGGGCATTTCAACAGAGTGACAGTGCAAAAAGGTAAGATTGGCTGGGAGTGAACACACTGGTTGATTACGAGTTGTTTATAATTTTTACAATGGTTGGGACTGGGCTGTTCTTATAGCGATCAGTACGCGCTCGTGTGGGCTAGATGCGGTTGTGGTGTCGAACAGCAATTAGCGGACGAGGGACCTCGGGTGGAAGCAGGAGCCGGTGTTGAAAATGGTGCAGAAGCTTCTCACCAAATTTGCAGATGAGATCATGGTGATGATCAGAGAGAGCCGAGAGGGTCAGTGTGTTGAGCTCTTCTTGATATGTGGAGTAGGAAGGGGAGAGAATAATCTTGCATGCCCTCTTTTGCACTTTTTCTAGGTGTTTACGTTGTGTGGCATTTAGGGAGGAAGACCAGGCAGGGAGGCATAAGTGAGCTTGGGAAGCATGGCTGTTGAGTAAACATGGAGGAGCTCTGGCGCAGGAACTCCGAGGGACTTGAGTCGGCGGAGGAGGTGGAGACGAAAACTGGAGGATTTGACAACTTCACTGACGTGTGTTTTCGAATTTAGTTTGTTAAACATAGTGACCCTAGGGAGCGCGTGTGTGTATGTGTGTGTGTGTCAACAATGAACCTCTAACCTTATATATGCACAAAAACAAACAGGTGTTTCGGGGGTAAGGTTTATGTCCTCACAACACACCTGAGGAGTTGTTTAAGTTCAGAGTTAACGAGAAGCTGTTTTTTGGGCCCCAACAGACACGCCATTAACATCTTAACACACACACACACACACACACACACACACACACACACACACACACACACACACACGGTTCCCAGGGCAATATTTCAGGGGGTCGACGATGGGTTGCGAAAATCTGGAAAAATGTAAAATAAATCAGGTTCCACTATGTCGACCTGGCAGAATAGAACTTTTCCTTCTTCCTTTTTTATCCTGACTTTGAAATCACTACCGGTTATAGTTATAGTTATGTTATAGTTAAGGGTATAATAAAGCAGGAAATAATTTAGGGAAGAAATGAAAAGTGCGGGTCAGGTTAGGTTAGGTTATCTTAGGTGCGGTTAAATTACGCAAGGTTAGGACAGGTTACTTTTAGGGTATGTTAGGGTTATGTTAGTCATGTTAGGTTATCCTAGGTGAGGTAACCTGAGAGAGAAGTGTTTCCTAATCTTATCCTTAGAAAGACTAATCCTTCCTATTTATATTTTACGCCTCACAATAAAAGTATTATAGTGAGGGGGATCTGGGGGGGCTGGGGGCTGGGAGGGGCTGGGTATTAGGAGGTTCAGTGAGCTCAGCGAGTGTATATGTAAAACTTCCTTCTTATCCATAACATCACTACTTCCCGACCGTCTGAAGTCACACACCAAACACCGAATCAAACAAACGGTAATTTATATATATTTAAGATGATATTCTTTCGCATGAGGCATTAAAGGTGAAAAAATTTATGGGATTATTTTTTAATACTGAAGGTGTATGTTTAGTTAGTACAGGGGGTATACACTTGTTTGTATTCATTCGGCATGGAAAATATACATAGAAATAGCAAGTGTTATTTTGACTTGTTTTTGCTATTATATTCATACGATATATACTACTAGTGTTGTATGGTGTATGATGAATTTCGTCTTCGCCTTCTGTCTTCTTTCGTCTCTCTCTCACTATCCTTCACCCTTTCAACCTCATCCTCGCCCTCCCTCCTCCTCATACCCTCCAACTTCCACCTTCCTGAATATCCCTTGATCTTCCTCCTTTCACACACACACCCTCCTTTCCTCCCCCTTTCCTTCCTCCCCTTTCTCACATATTCTCCTTTCCCATACACTGCCACATTCTCTTTCCCTCTCTTGCCTTTTCCATTTACCAATTCCTCTCGCTTCCCTCCTCCCTTCTCCTTCTCCTCTCTTCCTTTCCATGAACCTCTCCACCTCCCTCCTTCACACTCCAGTGTCTACTCCGTTACTCCTCCTTCACCGTGTAGTTCAAGGACCATTCACCTTATTCGTCGAGGTCACTGTCTGCTGCAGCTAGTTTTGATTTTTTCCTTTATATTCAAATATGAAAAAATAATAATAGTTAGTCATTAAATTCTAGTTTTTATTTATTCTATTTAATTCTCGTTTTTGCGGATTATGATTTTTATTAATTCTTGTTTTTCTTTAGTAAATACCAAACCTCCATTACCAAGAGACGATAAGAAGTTCGAATTAAGATTATATTAATCTTTGATTCGTTCATAATCGATTAAACTATTTGCACAGGTAAATGCCAGAGCCTTGGACTGAAGTGGCCTGATGTCACTATGTTAAGTAGAGCATCAGGATACTTATATAGTTGGGAGAGAAGGAGAAGGGAGGGAGGGGGAAGAGGAGAGGGGAAGGAGTGAAGAAGAGGAGAGACAGGAGAGAAAAGGAAGAAAGTAAGGATGTGGGGGTAGAGATAGTTGCTTGTTTTGTTAACATCACCTGAACGACCTTGAGGTGAGACAAACAGTGTGCGATGGATTCATGCCATCACCTCCTGAATGGTCAGGTGGGCTGGCTTACCTAACCTAACCTGACCTGACCTAACCTGACCTAACCTAACCTAACCTAACCTGACCTAACCTAACCTAACCTAACCTAACCTGACCTAACCTAACCTAACCTGACCTGACCTAACCTAACCTAACCCTATCTAACTGTTCCTATTTTTACCTGTAGAACCTTTATCTATCTCTATATATTATTTCTTATCTCTATATATCTCTAGGCATCTATTTATAGTTCTATCATATAAACTATCAACTCTCTATCTATCTATCTATCGATTCATCTATCTATCTGTCTCTGGCCCAATTTTCTCGTCTTTTCACTTACACTTTTATAATTTATCTCTCAAAAGATCAACTTAACTCTGCGGTACCAGTCAAACAACCTCCTTGGCATTTTATATACCCTCTCTCTCTCTCCTTTCCCACCGCCGTCACGCAGTCTCTTAGATCAGCTGTTTTTTTGTTTACAACCAGAGTACCGACCACCTCAACTTTGCCCATAAGAGAGTAATGCCATGCTGAAGGCATGATGGATGCTTTCTCCTCGGGCGTGTCTGTCGTAATGTTGTGATGTTGAAGACTGTCGGATCTACCAGAACATTAGACACCCCACCATACATACATACATACAGTTACATACATACATACATACATACATACATACATACATACATACATACATACATACATACATACATACATACATACATACATACATACATTAAAAACTGTCCTTTTCTATATCTACCTCGCCCTTCTTCATAATACGACACACAGGTATATTACGGCAGGTAAAACACGGGTGTGGAGGTGTGTGTGTGTGTGTGTGTGTGTGTGTGTGTGTGTAGCCGCAAATTAGGGTGGTGAAATGTCTAGTGTGGCAGCACAGGTTAGGAGTTAAGGTGCAAGCATTGCTTGCTCCCTCGCTGTCAGCTGCCACTGCTGACTAGCCTTGTGGTGAACAGGAAGCAACTTACAGCCTCTCTGCCAGTACACACCTCTTCACCATCAAGACTCCTGCTGCCTCTTCGTGGCAACACACGGTACTGGTTACTGGGCGCCTCGTGTGGGCCCAGGGCTAAACCAGCAGGGGATTATAGGAGCATCAGTGGCCCAGAGGGCCCAGCATAGGCCCCACTGGCATGTGGACACGTCCTGGCCCCTACCAACCACCGGGTCCATGTCTTTGCTGATTAACCTTGGCAGGTATAAGGTCATGGAGTAAACCTGAACGAAAAATCATGGGAGCCCCTGCATCAGGCAGACATGCTTACAGAGCTCCAACAAGACCTACCGGTGGCAGTGGGGAAGTGGAAGAGGTGACCAGTGACCACCATGGGAACCCAAAGTGGTCTACGCCCATCCTCCTACCCTGTTGGGAAGACAAGAGAACAAATGCCAGTATTCTTATGACACCAACTGAGGGAGCATCGAGGCTACCATTATCCATGAACAACTACGCTGACTGGCCATATCATCATGGACGACAGTAGACTGCCAAAGCAGCTACTTTACAGTCACCAACGAATAGAAACGTAACCTGGCGGGCAACTGAAAGGTATAAGGATAGTCTAAGACAAACTGAAAGTGCCAAATCGACCCCCCATTGGGAGACGATTTCCACACCATAACGCTTTGAGGAGCACCACGAAATGTCAAACTTTCGAGTTAGCCCGACTGTCAGAGCAGACAAGCGCCAACGCGGAAAGCGCGCTGCCGCCCTCCCGCAATAGATGTAGCCCCCACATGTGCAACTGTGATCGACCTGCAGGGTCCTGCATCGGCCTCTTTTAGTCACCCCAAACTCACCAACCTAGGGTGACATCCTTATAACTGTATCATTGTATCATAGCTGGATGATCGTCATACCGATTCTGGGTGACAGCAAAGAAGTAGTGTGTGTGTGTGTGTGTGTGTGTGTGTTTTTCTGATTTCAGCCACTGGGGTACATCACTGTGATCTTAACCCACATTCACCCTCAATTTTGGCTCCATCAGTGAGAAATCGACCTGTGGGGTCTCTTAATTTGCTAGCTGAGTGTATTAACCACCATATCATGGATTTGTGGTATGGCATTATATTAATTCTGATTTGAATTTTCTTTTATTTTTATTTTTTTAATGGGTACGGTAAGCAGAGAGGTTCCTTTCACAGTTATGAACAAAAAACACTGTACCATCCCATTCTGTCCACCATGAATCATTTTTCACGGTTCAAACTGGTGATGTATAATTGTCAGGAGCCTCATATCTCGTCTGTGTTTAATTAGTGCTAAGAAACCTTGCAATATTCGGCCACATTTCTGATGTTGCAAGAGATTTGAGACCCGCTATCTCAAGGTTGGAGCAGCATTCATCTCCTACGTCAGACCATGCAACTTGTCGTCCCCTCCCTCGGTCTCTACTTGCGCGCCAGCGCACCACGCCCTTCGCTCTGATTGGTCGACTCAGTGCTTGCGTAGTTGTTTTCATTGGCCATATTTGGTAAAATAGCGCTCGGTTACCAAAATAGTAGAACCTACGAAAAAAATAAAAAAATAGGGCCAGTTAGGAGAAATGATGAAGCAACTATTCTTCAGTGAGTTTTTAATGAATGTGAATTTTTCTCGTTAATAAATTATGTTGGTAATAAACGTTGTCGATGAATGATAACAAGGGTTAATATATAGCTCTTAACCTTGGCACGTAATAACATCAGCATTAATCTTTTATATATTTCTATTGTTCACCAAAGTAATTCTGTCTCTCTCCTAAAACGCGTGAGAATAATTCCTTTGTTCTCTCAGTTTTTATTAGTTCTCTCGGTCTTGTTCTCTCGGGGTGTAGGAGGCGAAGTTGAAACGCTGTACTTAATTTCTTTTTATATGAATTGTACCTGGTGTTGTTGTTGTGGTAGTTGTTATTGTTGTTTGTAATAGTTGTAGTTGTTGATGCTGTAGTTCGTAAAGGTTAGGTTAGGCTATGCATATGTGTTGAAGTTAGATTAGATTGCTAAGATTAAGCACTTCACTCAGGCCTCACGTTCTCACCAACATTGCTAATAATAATAATAATAATAATAATAATAATGCTGTAATAATAATAATAATAATAATAATACACACACACAATAATAATAATAATAATAATAGCCTCACAGTAACATTGGCCAGTGTGGTTAATCTCACTAAGCGTGAAGCAGAGTGTTTGATTGTCACCCACTCACCTGCTTCCTGCCCACTACCTGCTTGTCACCCAATTTCACCTGCTTCCCGCCCACTGCCTGCTTGCCGCCCACTGCCTGCTTGCCGCCCACCACCTATTTCCATTTAATCACGCATATTGACGTCACCTTTCTCAGAGAAACTCAACTCGTGAAATTCTGACAGAAAGGTGTGTGTGTGTGTGTGTGTGACTTAACCTAGACTTTCTAACTTTTGCTTTTGCTTGCAATTGCTTTTGTTCTCTCCGTTTCTCTGTCTCTCAATCTGACTCTCTCTCACTCTCTCTTCTTTTCTATCTCTCTTTTCCCTTCTTCTCCTTTGTTTCCCTGTCCATCTCCCTGTCTGATTCTCTCTGTGTCTGTCTCTCTCCGTCTCTCTGTCTCTCTGTCTCTCACGCCATCATGATATAACTTGTGTCTTGAGAGAGAAAGAACGAATGGCGTAATGACTGATAAACTGGGTGTGGGTGACTGGGTGGGTGTGGGTGGCTGGGTGGGTGTGGGTGGCTGTGGGTGGGAGGTGTTGAGTGGATGGTGAAGGGCGTGGCTGGGTGGTTAGTGTGGGGGTGGGGGTGTGGTTGGTGGTGGTGGGTCGAGCATAAGAAAGGGTAGGTTGGTGATTGTCTGGGTAATGGTGGTAGTAATAATGTTGCCAATGGTGGTAGTTGTGGTAGAAGGTTGAATGATAGTTGTAACTGATGATAATGGTAGTAGATGTGATTAGTGAAGAGAGTATAAACATTGAGGGTGGTAGTTACGATAGTGGTAGTAGATTGTTGTTGTACGTAACCACAATTAACAGGTGGTGGTGGAACAGTATTAGAAAGTACAGGTGAATTTAAACTAAGGTCACACAGGTAGGTAATTAGCACTGTACTGTTGACCAGGTATGGACCAGTGTACCCTGCATCACCCCACTCTCAACCCCCCTCCTCCCTCCTTCCCCTTAATGGTGTGTGGTGGCTCCTACCTGTTCGCCAGCCCCTCCCTCCTCCACACCTGAGTTGATCACCTGGGCTGGTGTGTTTGTGTCTGTCTGTGTCTGTGTAAATATGTCATGGGAACATCGCTCATGACTCGCAAATCTAATTACAGTCATCAGGTAGGAGAGAATTGTAGTATGTTGCATCATTTACCTCAGGTTATAATGCAGTGCAAGGTGTAGTGTCTGTAGCTTACCTGTACACACACAGAAGAGTTCATGATTTACATACGATTATTATATATCATTTACAGGTGATCTACAGGAATTTTACCACACAATTATATAATTTAGCATTACGTTCATTTGCTATACTGATTGTACTATAGTTTATTTAAAGTTTGGCTAGTGTAATGTATATGTGTTTTTTGTATGTATTATGTAAACCGCATATAATTTTGTATGTATTATGTAAATAGTATTTAATTTGCATTATATTTTTGCATTTACGGGTCAGGTTAGAGTGAAACTAACACAAATGAATACTTTTAGCATTTATTGGTATACTTCTTATCTATATTTACAAAGTACATTTTTAGTTTAGTTTGTATTTGAGAATTTAACTTGGATCAACTCGTATATAAATCATAACACGTGGGTTATCGCGTTCAACACAAAGGTTTTAATCCACAATGAGTGATACGATTTTGTTTTTATCCACAATGATTGATGCTATTATGCTTTTATCCACAATTAGTGATGCAATTTTGTTTTTATCCGCAATAAGAACATAAGAACATAAGAATGGAGGAAACTGCAGCGGACCTATTGGCCCATACTGGGCAGTCCTGTTTACACCCAACCCCTATTGCTCATATAAGCATCCAACCTATGTTTGAAGCTATTCAGCGTATTAGAGTTAATGATGATATTTGGTAACTTGTTCCATTCATCCACTACTCTGTTTCCAAACCAGTGTTTACCTATTTCCCGCCTAAATCTAAATTTGTCTAATTTAAAACCATTGTTACGAGTTCGCTCCTGGTTGGATAGTTTGAGTACCTTTGTAATGTCCCCTTTGTTTAGCCCTGACTTCCACTTGTACACCTCTATCAGGTCACCCCTCGCTCTACGTCTCTCGAGGGAGTGCAAATTAAGATGCTTTAATCTGTCTCTATACTCAAGGTTCCTAATGCCCGGGATTAGTCTTGTTATTCTCCTCTGAATTCTTTCCAAGGATTCTATATCCATTCTGTAATACGGTGACCAGAACTGAACTGCGTAATCCAGGTGTGGTCTCACAAGAGCAAGATACAGTTTTCGGATGACCTCGCTAGTCTTGTAACTAACACTCCTTTGTATGAACCCAAGTACTTTATTAGCCTTGTTACGAGCAAAAACACATTGTTTACTTGGCTTAAGGTTCCTACTTATCATTACTCCTAAATCTCTCTCGCAGTCGGATTTCTCTATAACATCGTTGTTCATCTGGTATCTGGTTTCCCTGTTTACATCTCCTATACTGAGTACTTTACATTTGTCCACGTTGATGCTATTTTATTTTTAAGATATCTAATTCCTTATAATCGTGTCTTGGCTATGTTCAGTGTCTCAAAAAAAATGTATACAAACACACTTAATTATTATTGTTATACTTCTCAAATAAATACATAAAGATTAATTAAGAAGAGGGTAATACTAAGGTGTACTCATATAGCCATCACATTAATTATTTATTATATATATTTTATCTTATTTTATTAGTGAACGTATTTTTGTGAGAATTATAAATGAAGGAGTGTTTACACTTTTTGGAGAAT
Organism: Homarus americanus; assembly: GCF_018991925.1. NCBI lineage: Eukaryota > Metazoa > Arthropoda > Malacostraca > Decapoda > Nephropidae > Homarus > Homarus americanus. Next base: position 27,367,585 of record NW_024722227.1, read on the forward strand.
ATGTAGATGCTGTTTTGTTTTCGTCTATATGTACGTCTTTGATGGAGTCTGGTGTTTATTGTTTAGTGTCACGTTAGGTAAGGCTGCAGGTGCCGGAAAAGCTCCACTCCAGTTTAAGATCTTTGAAGGTCTGGTGGGGGTTTGGTGGAGCAAACAATGGGTGGGGTGGGCGTGAGAAAGAGGGAGGGGTGGAGGTGAGGGGGGATTTTCTCGTCTCAGTGACCTTCCCACGCCTTCATACCCACCACATCACTTGGTCACGCCCCACTCTTACTCTTTCTACACTCCCAACCCCCCACGGTCACTCCTCACGCCCATATTTGACACCCAAGTTACACTCCTATACTGGACACCCACGGCATACGCCTATACGAAACACCCATGTATATATATATATATATATATATATATATATATATATATATATATATATATATATATATATATATATATATATATATATATATAATGAAAACAATTATATTCATGAATTGGCAACTCAACTACAACCACAGCTGCCACAATATTCTCACATCAAATTCTCTTCATTATTTAAACAAATATAAGAACATTTGGAAACTTCTCATGACCTTAAATAACAATGAACAGTTTATTATAATAAAAATGTTATCTTTGGTTTGTTTAATATTTATCCTGACAGTAATACAGCCGAAAACAGATCCACCAACCACCTTTACACACAGCCTTCCTTCACCAAGCATTGCCAGGTAAACTTGCGAGCACGAGACCCAGGGTGGGGTCGGTGCATCTTTGGCTGACTGTACATACCGAGTAATTAACAAACAGACTACACGAAGCATCCTTAAAACACAAACGATAATAAATAATATGGAATAATCACAGGTAACAGATGACCAACCGGGTCAGAGGAAGGGAACCAAGTGACCAGCCATACGATCACACTCAGCACTATGACTTGATTCGAACTACCCATGAGCATTACCTGCTTTAGATACAGAGAACAAACCTAACACTCAACAACACAGTTCCAAGAATCACTGGACTGGAATATAAACCCCTGACGTGTTTAGTGGTCATTAACCATCTTCCTATTTCATCCGTGTTACTGTCATCTAACCTTTCCAAAATTAACTTTAGTTGATTTCTAGCCAAACTCTCTCTCCTCCTGGATATTTCTACTGCGTTTTCTGTGTTCACGTGAAAGTCTAGTGTGTTTATGAGTGAGGTGCATGTTGCCTAAGTGCTGGATATGAGAATTAGGGGATATCAGATGCGCTACCACCAAACATTCTACCATTTGTGTCATCTGGGGATTTAAGCATTTGTCTTGTGGGGAGTCTGGTGTTGCTGCCTGTCTCTCTGTCTGTCTGTCTGTCTGTATGTATCTCTCTCTCTCTCTCTGTCTGTCTGTCTGTCTGTATGTATATCTCTCTCTCTTTCTCTCTCTCTGTCTGTCTGTCTCTCATTACCAACACAATTTAACACAAATATCCGTCGTCATGGTAACTTAAACAGTTGATTTTGCCTTCCTTTCTCCTCCCCCTTGTAATGCTCTTTCTCTTGCACGGTGTGTGGAAAGTGGATGCATACCTTTCCCACACACACACACACACACACACACACACGCCTCATTATGTATGTGTAGATGTGTGAGTGTGTGTGCCTGTCATCTCTGTGTGTGTGTGTCCGTGTGTGTTTACATATACTCCTAACAATCATAATAGTGTTTCGTTTCATTATTCCTATTATTATTATTATTATTATTATTATTATCTTATTCATATAATCTCTCTATTTATTCTCTTATTTAAATTTCTCTTCTTCATTCGCTCTTTAATCATTTCTCGTTATCGAATTTCTTCTTCGTAATTATTATTGTTTTTAGGTATGTCTGATCTTCCATTCTCTTAAGGTCTGTTATTCCTTTTTTTTCGTCTTTTAATTTATCTTTTCGTCCTTGATTCGTCCGTTTATTGACATCTGATATTTATTCGTCTCGCTAGTTCCCTTTTCTTTTGCGTTTCCTGTTTCCCTTCACTTTTATCAGCCTTCTTCCTTGTTCTGTCTTTATTAATGATTTTCTTTTCTCTACTACTACTACTACTACTACTACTACTACTACTACTACTACTACTACTACTACTCTCTCTCTGTAATGAGATACTGGGTGGCGGGTGTGGTAGGGGGTGGATACTGGAGGCTAGGCTGAGTGCTGGGTGCTAGTTGCTAAGTGCTAGGGATAGGTTGCTAGGTTCTGAGTGCTAGGTAATGATTTGCTGAGTGCTGGGTGCTAGATACTTAAGTAAACTTTCTCATACCCAAAAGCCAGTTAATAATGTACTTCAGTCACTTCCCAGTTAGTACTTAAGCACTTTCTTATGTGATTCATGAAATAAATAAACACTAGACACCATTTATTAACTATTTATGAGCTAAGGATGTTTGTTTTTTTAAGTTTAAGAATATATTATGAAGAATAAAATTTATTTGTGTCTTTTCGAAATTCGTCTTGGATTTGGTGCGTTTATGAGTTGAATTGCTGTCAGAATCACTTTCTAGCACAGCCTTCCTTTACCTGGAAGCAGATAACCTCACCGTGTTACCTGAGGTGGCGAGGACAGGTGGACCAGAGAGAGACTTGTGGAGCAGGACGTCGAGTGTGTGTTAACCTAGCGGGTGTGTTTTTATGCCTCACGATATATAAACATTCAGTCACTTTGTACACACACACACACACACACACACACACACTGTCCACACACACACACACACACACTGTCCACACACACACACACACACACTCACAAGGAACCTTCACCTCAAACAGGAAACCTCTGATTTCAACGGTTCAGCAGGCAACAGTGTATATGCACACACACACACACACACACACACACACACACACACAATAATTACAGCCACGATAACCTTTAGAAAGAGAGAAATAAGTTAGCAGGAAAATGAAGGAGGTCAACCACCCTTGAGGGACACCAAGCTGGGTCTGTTTTGCTGGGCTCGACACCTCAAAAAAAAAAATATCTTATTATCTCTCCCAAACTGACATATAAACTTTAATTAAAAAAAATAAAATAAATAGTTATTCTTAAAGGTTCTTACATTATATTTAAACACAAGCTTATGATATATAAACGTATCTGAATGGGTTAGACTATGACACATCCTGTTGTGGAAAATACTCTCATTTCTTGATCTAATTTAGACTTTAATCTTTTAAGGATGATTGTTTAACCCTTTGATGTTGATGATGATGATGATGATGATGATGATGATGATGATGATGATGATGATGATGATTGGTTAACCTGTTGTCGGTAATAATTTAACCCTTTGAGGACGATGGTTTAACCCTCCGGGAATCAATGGGTTAGGTTAGGTCAGGAAGGTTTGGTTAGGAAGGTCTAGTCAGGAAGGTCTGGTTAGGAAGGTCTAGTCAGGAAGGTCTAGTCAGGAAGGTCTGGTTAGGAAGGTCTAGTCAGGAAGGTCTAGTCAGGAAGGTCTTCCCTCCTCACCCTCCACCTTCCCTCCTCTACCCTCCACCTCCCCTCCTCACCCTCCACCTCCCCTCCTCTACCCTCCACCTCCCCTCCTTACCCTCCACCTTCCCTCCTCACCCTCCATCTCCCCTCCCACTCCTCCCTCCACCTCCTCCCTCCCCTCCACCTCCCCACCCTCCACCTCCCCCTCCTTACCCTCCACCTTCCCTCCTCACCTCCATCTCCCTCCTTACCTCCACCTTCCCTCCTCACCCCACCTCCCTCCTCCCACCTCCACCTCCCACCTCTACTCCATCTTCCTACTCTGCCCTCCACCCCTCACCCTCCACCTTCCCTCCCCCACCTCCCTCCTCCACCTCCTCCCCACCACCTTCCCTCTCCCATCTCCCCTCCCCCACCTCCCCCCTCCACCTCCCTCCACCTTCCCTCTCCCCTCCATCTTCCCTCCTCCCCCTCCACCTTCCTCCTCACCCTCCATCTCCCTCCCACCCTCCACCCCTCCTCACCTCCACCCCCTCCTACCCTCCATTTCCCTCCCCACCCTCCCACCTCCTCCCTCACCCTCCACCTTCCCTCCCACTCCATCTTCCCTCCTCACCCTCCACCTTCCCTCCTCACCCTCTACCTTCCCTCCTCTACCCCTCCATCTTCCCTCCTCACCCTCCACCTTCCCTCCTCACCCTCCATCTTCCCTCCTCTACCCTCCACCTTCCCTCCTCACCCTCCACCTTCCACCTCCCCCCCTCACCTGAGAGACAGACAGACACAGACAGAATTAATACGGGCGGCGTCATATAGGCCTCACCATGCACTAGCTATATATTGACACGGGTAGAGAATTCAGACACCATCGTCGTCATAGTTGCTATCATCGTTATTTGTCGTCACTATTATCGTCATCGTCGTTCTTTTAGTCGGAAGAATCGTCTCAATATTTCGTCTATTAAAACATTCGTCGTGGGTGAGAAAAAAAATGGTCTATGACGAATTATACTAATTATTAGATGAATTTAATGAATCGATACGGTACGATATTTCTTCCCTGGTGTGGCAGCGGAAACAGAGACGATAAGAGCGATATATTTTTTTGTTTAAATTGATAACTAACGACGCGATATATGATACATAAAATAATAATACAAATAATATATATTTTATAGTTACTTAAAAAATTAAACTGATTTGTTTTACATAGACGAGGAATATTAACTGCAAATTTCATCTCAATTTTAATCTACTTTGTGTTACGGAGATAAAAACTATCGAGTGTATGAAGATAAATACAGCCAGCAACAGAAACCAATGCAACATAGAACTTATAGATGTCAGCAAAGCCTTCGGACTCAAATACAAGATCATCCAACTTAACATGCTACCTAACATCACGGCTCTCCTCTGTAACTTCCTTGACAACAGACACTACAAACTCACCATAGACAACTACATAAGACAAAACTTCACCCTCTACAGTGGAGTACCCCAAGGCAGCAACATATCACCAATACTATACACCATATATACAGCGGACATGCCCAAACCAAGAAACTCAGAGTACATACCATATGCAGATGACGTAACTTAAATTATACAATACCCAGGGAAATCTAAACAATTGATGGCAATCAGAACAAACACGCAAAAACTAAAGACCCTACCCAATCATGGTCAACAATCAAAATATACCATCTGCAGAAAATGGGAAAGTCCTTGGCCTCAAAATTACAAGAAATGCCATACTCCCACATATCAAAGAAAGAATCGCATTAGACAAGACTCAACTAACTAAATTCAGAAGATTCCGTTAACTTAAACACCAGTACACAACTACGCCTCTATAAAGCACTAGTCAGAACACACCTGGAATATCCCCCAATTCCACTCAACACAATAACAAAATCAAATATACTCAAAATACAAGCAGTTCAAAACATAGCCCTCAGAAGAGCAGCAAAACTCAGACCGCCATATACAGAAAATTCCAGCGAGCTACACACAGAACATAACCTAACCACGATCAAGATCAGAACACACAATGAAGCATTAACAATATGGTATAAAGTACACGGACTGGAAGATCCCATATTACAATAACTAATGCAAGAAGACATTACCACAACACACAGTTAGTGGAAATGCTGACGTAACAGACATAACCCCTTCCCCGCAAGGTAGATAGCCCCACCTGCTATCAAATCTTCCACTTTACTTCCCACTGCCTAACTTTACCTTCCTCCCACACCGTCTTCCATCTCCTCAGCAAACGGTTCCCTTCTCTCCATTTCATCAATCATCATCAAATAAATAAGGTTTTTTTTTATTTTAAGGGACAAATATAATGAAAAGGTAACGAATGCTGAAAGGAGATAGAATGGAGATGAGAGTGAGAGAACAAGAGAGATAGGAGAGACAAATGGAGAGACAAAACATAGATGGGTGGAGTCTGGCAGTGTCGGGTGTAGCCTTGAGAAATTATAAGGTAAATCAGGCGAGGTAGCAACTAGTGATGGAGAGAGAGATAGAGAGAGGAGGAGAGAGACAAAGAGAGAGAAATTATGTCTCTTGGCGATGGATATAATTTGATTCATATGTGTAGAGATAGAGAGAGAGAGGAAGACAGACAACCCACCTTGAGGTACCTTCAGTCAGGTGTTAAGCTCCAGTTCTTGGCCTTGGTGAGTCCTGCCAAGCCTTCCCCGGGGCATGAGCCATAAGTTACAGACAGACAGACAGACAGACAGAGTGAGAGACGGGAATAATAACAGTGAGAGAGAGAGAGAGAGAGAGAGAGAGAAAGGATTTATATCAAGAGAAATAAAGAAACAGAAAAGGAAAATATGACCATAAATCGAGAGAAACACCATAAGAGTTAGAGAAAGAAAAGTACACACACACACACACACACACACACACACACACACACACACACACACACTCACTCACACACACTTGGTACACAATTATCACTCTGGGTTTTGAAGTTGCAGAAAAACTCTTCTTCTTCCCTGCCTACGCGTTCTTCCTCTTCTTCCTCTTCCTCCCTATGTCCAGAGGGCTCGTGTGGCCAGGCATATCATCATGCCCACACGTGTCTCGGAAACGCCCGTTAAAGGAAGACCAAGGCCGCGAGTGTTCCCATGTCCAGGCGTGCCTTGGAGATGGAGTTCACGATGGCTATGGAAATGTAGTTGGAAAACCCTTATCAGAAGAATCCCCATGTCCATACTTGTCCTGGAAATGTCCAATCAGCGTAAAAGACCAATAAAACAGTGTGTCTTTGAGTCTATACATGTCTGGAAATGTAAATGTGGAATATAAAAAAATTAATGTATGTCCTTTAGATGTATTTCGGGGTGTCTCCATGTCAACGAGTCCTGGTGCCGTTATAGAGGGAAGTCCAAGCCAGTCAGGGGTATTTCCGCGTCCAGACTCGACCAGAAGTACAGGTTAGGATAGAAAGGGGACTGGTAGGGGTTCAGACAGTTGGAGTCACCTTGTAGGAAGAGGCGTCAATCAGGGTCACAGCGCCTGGGAATGTTATATGTTGATTGGAGCTCATAATTAACCAGTGGTCATGTTAGGTGGTGTGTTTAAGTATGTGTGAGAGAGAGAGAGAGGAGGGGAGTTGATCTCTATTGGTGTTCATCGGCTGATATTGTAATACCTGTTTGACGACATATCTGGCCCTCTGGTGGTGATTACTTGCATTATCACCTCCTGGGTTTTTTTTTCGACACACCTCCCTTCTCCTCCTCTCCCCTCCCCTCCCTCCTCTGTTAAGTTGCTGTTGCCAAGTGATAGACGCTGCTGTAGCGTCACCTCGCTCAAGGAGGAAGAAATAGACGATTCGTTACACGGGGTTAGACTTGACCACCTGATGAAGCTAGACAGACGAAACCCAGAACCACTCCTAGGCCTAAGACAGGTTATGGTTCTTGCTGGTTCTGTTACTTCTGGGTGGTTCTACTTGTTCTATTACGGTTCTGTTTGATGTTTGTGGTTCTTTACTGTCGTCTCCCTGCTGTTGACTTCTGCTTGCTGATGAAGTCACTGTTGATGAATCTAGTTTCATATCTTCATTGTGACAGTTCTTGGGCATGCTTTTAATGTTGGTTTTCTTGCATTTAAACAAATAGAAGCATTACACACACACACACACACACACACACACACACACACACACACACACACACACACACACACTTGGGACACCCACGCCAGAGCTGAGGACCATCTACAACGCCTTTATTCTCCCCAAACTATCGTATGCGTCACCAGCCTGGTCGTCTTCTCTCAACTCCACCCAACAACGTCAGCTAGAGAAGGTACAGAAAAGGGCCTGCAGAATCATGCTCGGCGCTGACTACTCCGGTTACACCAACGCTCTCTCCACCCTGGAAATGCCATCCCTCAGTGATCTCCACCACCAAGCACTGGAAAGGTTTGGCAGCCAACTATTGCACCACCCTCGTCATCGCCACCTCCTGCCACCGGCAGTCCCCCACCCACCTCGCGCAGTCCGCCACTTCAACAAAATTCAGTCCATAAGAGCCCGCACTGATGGATATAAGAATAACACCATCCCATCTATTGTTAAAATAATAAACAACTCCTGATTTATGTAATGTACAGCCCTGTAAATGTATTGAACGCATATCATTATGTCTAAATCACATGTAAGTTTGTATATTTTCAGCCACCGTGTGCAACTCTATTAATAAACCGTTTATTATTATTATTATTATTATTATTATTACAGAGGCACAGTACAGCTCTCTCTCTCTCTCTCTCTCTCTCTCTCTCTCTCTCTCTCTCTCTCTCTCTCTCTCATCATTAACACTGCTACCGACAAGAGAGACTGGCCGTACCAGAGACCCAAGGTCGGGAGAAGGTTGTGATGGGTTGAGAGAGAGAGCAGAGATAAAGTAGAGATAGCAGAGAAAGAGGGAGAGAATGAGAAAGAGAAGAGCTCATTTGATTAGTGAATATTATCATACATTGTATAAAAGATTCCATGCCATTTACCTGGGTTTTACCTGTACAGATGATGTTAACAGGTGTTCTTTCCTTATCCAGAGTCGATATGATGACCCAGCAGCAGTTAGTGGCGGCAATTGTAGTGGTGCTGACGGTGTGTACGTCGTGGGGTGGCGGCGAGAAAATTCCAACACCTCTGATGTATGAGTTAGGATCCCTGGAGGCTGCTGAGGTGCCAGTACCCGACCCACGCTCTGCCTCCCCACGCACCGCCACCTTCATCCCCGCCTCCAGTTTCATCAACGCCGGCAAACAGTCCCAGGCCCCTGTGAGTTGAGACGCTGGTAACTGGTAACTTCCAAACCAAACATAACCCAACCCAAAGTAACTACACCTAACCTACACCTCACCCAATATGATCTGAACTAGCTAGGCCTATCTCTAGATTTCTAAGGTAAAATCCCACTTTTCCCCCTTGAGTTACGGTATAAAATCTCTCCTCAGAAAATCCCGCTCTGTGCATCATTAACTCACATAGGTCAGGAAAGATGGGATTTTTAGTCTATTTAGTGAGGATTTCTCTTGGTGTTATTCTGTGTCTTTTATCAGTGTTCCCAGATACACATCAATCACATTTATAAACCACAAAGAGATGGCAGATATTACCAAGTGCTGTGGGAAATTTGGGCTGCAACTGTACCAGCCACATGTGACAATTGTACCATACTTGACCTTAGAGCAACTCAGCCTGTTTGGTTAGCAAGAGTACATACCAGTGATAAGTTACATTTCAAAAAGTAAGAGATTAAACTAGAAATGTATGTACAGTACTACTTCAAGTGTACAGTACTACCTCAAGTGTACAGTACTACCTCAAGTGTACAGTACTACCTCAAGTGTACAGTACTACCTCAAGTGTACAGTACTACTTCAAGTGTACAGTACTACTTCAAGTGTACAGTACTACCTCAAGTGTACAGTACTACCTCAAGTGTACAGTACTACCTCAAGTGTACAGTACTACCTCAAGTGTACAGTACTACCTCAAGTGTACAGTACGTGACAATTGTACTTCATCCCCGAACCACTCTTCCTCTGGGCAATGTGTAGTATCTAGATTGATTTTGTATTAAATATATGTACCGTACAGCCCATGAGAGTACCTGACAGGTGTGTTGTTGTGTTGCAGGTGGAGAACGAGATCGGAAAGAGTCCATGTCCCCGAGGCACCCGTGGCGTCGCCTGTAGGGAGGAGCTGGCCCAGAGTGCCCTCACCTGCACCTCAGGTAACCCTTCACACATGCTGTACAGGCTTTAAAGGATATTTGCAGGACCTTCTCAGATCATTGAATACAATACTTATTTCAATACACTGATTCCTCAATCTTTCTTTTTACGCATACATTAATTTATATAAAGTGTATACTAGATATTACTTTAGCAAAATGTTTAACCTGAGCTTCTTTTCAAACGTAGGTAAAATATCACTTACAGGTACAGTACAGTGCTTCTTTTATGGGGATATATCCTATCGGACTCCAGGAGTGTTTCGGTATTTCTAGTTTAGAAGCCAATATGTTTCTTGTTCATGTTGTGTGATCTCAGTGATCTGTTATACCATCGCTGATAACTGTACCTGCCTGGGGTGTTGGTGTTACAGGTAAAACACCTTACATCAGCTTACCTGGGTGGTTTTATGGCCTACGAAGAATATTGTAATGTTTATAAGGTAACCTTCTTTAAGACACAGTACTTGTCTGCTGTGAAACCAGGCATATTGAAAAGTGTGAATATTTGAAGACAATGCTTAGTAGTTTATTGAATATACTCAGACTGTAACAGGTTCTAACTAGGGACACTTGCAGCTCCCTAAGCTGCCAGGATTAACATCTTTGGAGTAGTTGTGACCTCATTCAATAATCCACCAGTGAATGTTATGACATCAATAATGTGTAATAATGCTGATCTAACTTTCTGCCTCATTTACACACAACTGCAGGGTCTCGGTTGTTTCTCTTACTATTGACAACACAACATACATATATTGTTTCTCACTTTTGATTTTTTTTTCATTTTGTATTTCTTTATGGTTCTATTATTATTATTATTATTAGTAGTATTATTATTATTATTATTATTATTATTATTATTATTATTATTATTATTTACATTTTCGCCCCCAGGCCCCGATGTGGGCCAGTGACCTGTGCCCGGGTGGGCTAATCCCCTAAAAAAAAAATATATATATATATATATATATATATATATATATATATATATATATATATATATATATATATATATATATATATATATAATAATATTAAAATATCTCTTAAAGTCCAGAACTACACCAACACTGATGCATGTTTAAGAGCCCGTGTTTGTCGGGGACCTGTCAGCAGTGTGCAACAGACCACCTGACTGGTCTATAAGCTAACAAGTGCAGACAAGGTTGATAAGTGAACGCGTGAGTGAATTGCACAACACCTTCACGAGTGTTTCTGGGAAGCTGCACCAAGTTTACAAAAATGAAAATACTATTTATTAAAAAAAATTTCTCAACCAGCTTTTAAGGTGACTATCAAGTAGAAAAACCTTAAAATATTAACTCAAAAGACTAAATATAGTAACATAAACATTCCTATAAAAACAAGTAATTGGGTAAACATTTTAAATAATTACAAGGAAAAAATTACACTCATGAGGCTTGTTTGTCAGACAGCGAGGGTAGTGTTTAACGGTACAATTCCCAACAAATAATTATATTATTCACTGGCTGCTCACCTTGGCACTGCGAGTTTTGTTCTGACTTCATGACATTTCAGTAACTCTTGAGACACGCACACACACACAAAAACATTCTCCTGCAACACTAATGAATCCTCCTCTGGGTTGTGTTGAAGAGGTCAAGATGGACGTGAACTTGGTGGACCAGCTGCCCAGTTATTCCACTTTTTTTTTCTCACTAAATCTATAATTACTCAGTAGAATTGTGAACGTTAATAACATATATGACTAAAATTATTATGTGTATTCCTGGACCTGTTTACATTCGACAGAACGAAACTTGCGATTGTAAACATATTATAGAATCAAATTAAAACAATATTAAAACAAATATCTCAAAGATAATAATTATATAAGCCTCTGTAAACACTCTAGTGAAGGGGACTGTACTTTTCTTTATCTCTTAACTAGGAACGATAAAATGCATTTAACTCTTTGTGTAGGATGACTGAATCGCAGGGGTACAGTGTCATTGTATTCAAGAGGAGTTTTTATCATATTCAAAGGGATAAAAGACATTGTATATAATGAATTAAATATTGTAAGTCATACTCAGGGGTAACGTCATCATACTCAAAGGTAAAATCGTTGTTCTCAGAGGTAAAGTTGTTGTACTCAGGGGTAAAGTCATTGTACTCAGGGGTAACGTTGTTATACTCAGAAGTAAAGATATCTTACTCAATGGACAGATTCACAGTACTCAAGTGAAAGGTATTGCACTCAAGGGGTTAATTAACTCCAAAATGTCGCCATTCTACCTTAAAACATCCTCATTCTAACCCAAAATGTCTTCATTCTATTCCAAAATGTCATCATTTTACCTCTATTTCTACTCACTCAGTGCTCCCCATTGTACTTGCTTCCTCATCACTACAAGTGTCTTCCATTCCCTCATAGATACGTGTGAACAGTGCCGGCAAGGTTGCTCCAACATTTCCTCATCAATGTGGCCAACTTGCTGCCGAGACCACTTCCACTGCTGCCGCCAGCTGGCCTCCGCCTGCCAGCAGTGTAACAACCCTCAGCTGATCCCCTTCTGCACCACTGCCTTCAAGAAATGCTTCTGAACCTCCAGCACCGGATGAAGAACTCAATATGAAATGAGTTTGTCTTAAGAGCTTTTATAAAGTTTATGTGCATTCCAGAGTGCAAATACAGAGGACTTAATAGTGGCTTTGCTTGAGAACTTTTGTGAATACTTCTGAATCCAGGTGTAGATACAAAGGAGTTTTCTCTTATACGTAGGATTCCTTAGATGCGGTTTATTGTGAGACTACTGACTCGCCCAGAATGTGTGACCACCTGCGAAGTTACTGAGCTGCATGATAAGTATCCACAACATATATACTGTATGAATGAATGCATAATATGGTAGATTCTCCTAAGAAAAATGATTATAATTTAATATACCTATACGTGTAATCTGTATATTAATGATAATATTATTTCTGTATGTCCCCTTGACAATTGGCATGTTTATTTTGCTAATTGTCAGCTGATAAGGGAGTGAAAAGTATAAGACTTGTAGCATCTGCTTGATAATATATTTATGTACTGTATTATATTAATAGTAAGATGTCCTCCCATGGCACAGAGAATATCCCTTAATATACTTACAATATTTCAATGCACTTTGAAAAGCTTCTCACGTTTGTAGATGCCCCCTTGTGCCTTCTACACACAGATAGAAACAGCTTGAGGTAGTGTAGTCTGTCGCACAAAACTACAAAGCAATTTATAGATATACACATTATTATCTTGTATTTAATATATATATGCTTCACCCCCACTACAAGTTGCTTAATTTATATATCTGTGTTGTATAAAAGTATCTATTCTCAAGATAAACAATCATACCCATTTCTATGAGGGTGTATAGAGAGAGCACATTGTGAGTTTCCTTTCTCCATCCCATCCTGAGTGTGAACCAATAACACGTACCCCACAAATGGTGACCCCCGGAGATTCGCACTCACACTGGATGGAGGAGAAACCAATCACTCTCCCAGTCTTCAAGCAACAGGGAAGACTGGCTTATCTACACAGAGGCAGCTCTCATCGGCTCTACAGCTACTGTCTCTACACCGCAGGTTAGGCACTCTAGAGCAGCACTGTTTCTCTAAGCAGACACTAGCTCCTCTTCCTGCCCCAAGCACCACGTCCTACCGACCTCAGCACACCCGTCCTGCCTCAGACGCCGCCCCCGGCCCAGCAGTACCCCCTGCCACTGTCCTGGACCCTCCTCCTGACGCGGACCCTCCTCCGCTCCTGCCTGGCAGCCCCTGCTCCCGATGCGGCCCATGCGCCTGAGTGCGGCCCCACACACTCTTTTTTTTCCCTCAGGTACTCCCTGCTACTGTCCTGCACCCTGCTGCTGTCGTGGACCCTGCTGCTGTCATGTACCCTACTGCTGTCATAGACCCTCTTCCTGACGTAGCCCCTGCTCCTGACCCAGACCCACACACCCCAGCAGGTGCATCTAAGGACTGTACCTGCCGCGAGGGAAGCAAAAAAATTCATCGCCTCCACAACCCTCCTTCTCCCTCTCTCCTCCCACAGATCTCGTGTATCTAGACAAGGTTGTCTCCACTAGCGGCCGGCTTATACACGCCCTCGCTGTCATGTCTAACATGTGGCAAGCACCGCCCGTTCTGCCTCACATGCAACCCTGCAGACAACAAGTTCTCCTACACCGCCTGGAGGGAAGGGGGAGTATTGTAGTGGATTCCTCCCCTACAAACGCTGTTTGTCGCTGGCTAGCCGACCCCGCGAATTCCCCAGTGTATGCCTCGTGGTCTAGGTCAGCAACCAGCGCCGCCTTACATGAGTGAGGTCAAGTATTAAGCCACGCCTACCCCCGCTATATGACCTGACCTCGTGGTGACCTACCTCTCTTTCCTACCTACAGCCTCCAGCAAGCAACACCTCCTCCTCCGCCCCTGCCTGGCAGCTCCCGCTCCAGCCGGCGACCATGGCAACCCACAAGCTGGTCCTCCTCTGAGCACCCTCACCAACCAGCTCTCTCTACTCAACGCTCGTAACCATGCTGCCTTCCCAGCACCAAGCTGCATTGTACATCCAATACAATATGTATACAGAGAGCACATTGTGAGTTTCCTTTCTCCATCCCATCCTGAGTGTGAACCAATAACACGTACCCCACAAGGGTTAAGGATGAAGTCATGTGACAATAAAAAAATATCTCTATACTTTTTTATTTGTACAGATTGTCTTAGATCTAATTTTGCTGATGGTTGCCACAATTTATCTTGCAATGTCGGCTCAGCAAGATCTGCAGCATCAAATCAATATTGAGAAATTGATTACAATCGTAAGTCATAATTATGGAACTGTAGAATGTGTCTGGAGATGAGGCGACTCTTTGTTTTCCTTATTATTATAAATGTTTAATATTGTAACCCCTTCAGTGCCATGCCAATCCTGAGGTATCTATGACATCTTATCTCCTTGAGTACAATGACTTAATCCCATGAGTATGATGACTTAATCTCTTGAGCACAATAGTTTCACCTCTTGAGGATATGACTGAACCCCTTGAGGATGATGGCTTAACCCCTAGAGGATGATGGCTTAACCCCTTAAATGTGAAGACTTAATCCTTTGAATACAATGGTTCAACCCTTTCTGTATGATGACTTTATCCCAAGAGTATGGCATCTTAACCCTTACAATATGACATTGATCTGTGTTGCTATTCATACACAACAGGCCTAAAATAAATTAGTATCAGCTAAATAGTTATATACTTTAAGGGATAGACTTAACAAGTAAGACTTGGTGATCAGGAATAAAACCCATCACTTGTATAACACTTGACCATTTTCTAAAGACCCAGGGGCTGTTATTGAGATCTAGAAGTCTTGAGTAATACTCAGTCTGCCTGTATAAGAATTAGTACAAATGTATAATTAACTCTTTCATAAGACTTGGTACTCTTATTTAATACGCAGAGAGGATGTGGTATTAGGCTTCATATTATTGTATAAGACTCAAATGGGATATTATATTATGGTCAATTCAATTCAATTAGTAATCTCACATGCAAAAGACAACCCTTTCATGCAACATCTATACTGTGCAATACTTGGTACGTGCATGATTTTTGTACAAGTCTTGGTATCTTGAACATTACATGGCACCTACATACAATAGTGTCACTCAGTACTTCTCAACCAAACTGTACAGTGCTTAACACTTGTAAACAGTTCTACTCACATAATACTAGTCCAGGGTGTCATCTACAGCTGCTTTAAGTGCTGTTGTTCAATTAGGTCATCGTTTGCTGGAGCTCGAATACTCAGCGAAGTGAAGTGGGGAGGGAGCAGCTCGGACATATTCACGGTTCACATCTCAGTTTGCTCGATTTGTCTTCGTTCTTTTATGTTGTCCCATAAATAGTGGAATGTAATTTTTGGATACACTGTCAATGTACTGTATTCCCTTTGTTATTTCTCCACATATACAGGGTGTCTCATATGTTTCACAGTATAGGAGAATTAATATTCTTTAAGTGAAGGAATCCAAACAATTCAACAAGGATTAGATGACAACCAATTGAACGGCCACAAAGGTCTCCGATATATTCCTCTGTGGGACACCTAAATGGTTCTTAGGTCAATATTGGTTAGAAGACAGATTTTAGATGACCCATTCAATTGATTCTCATCACTCAATCTTTGTTAGGATTCCCTCACCTGAAAAAGAAGATATTTATTTCCCTATGGTGTGGAACTTATATAGAGACACTCTACTACTATGAACTATCCTAGGAAGTGTGTAAAATATCCATGATGAGACAAGTGCAGCGACTAACCCCAAAGAATTGGAAATACAAGTCTATTGGTGTGATGTTGGTGGGCATAGTGGACATTGTTGGTCCACATCTCTCTCCCACCACTGTGAGTATAAAATTGTTTAACTTATTTACAACTTTACAATAATCTTGTTAAAACTTTGCAACTTTACAATAATCTTGTTAAAACTTTACTTGTATAGAACCTATCCCACCCGGCTATGTCCATTAATTCATATGGTTATAATTAATCCACTTCCATTATGTTTTCAAGGACCACAACCCAAACTATGTAAGGACACCTTGTAGTACTGTACTTGACAGTCACGTACAAGATTATCCGTTTTCAAAGGGTTCATAAATGCATCTCTCCTTTAGTAAAGATATAAAACTGCACTGATTTAACTGATCAACTTGAGCTGAAGTATAAGAACTACCACCACCACGAATAAACCCGAAAGGATTTTTTAATAAACTTTTTATTTCACAACTCTCCGTCCTGATATTTTTTGGATGTTTTTGTAGCTTCAGCTCAGCCAATAAGGAGCATTTTTTTATATAATCTCTGAAAGACATTCACCATACAGACAAAGCCAACTCTCGTAACTTGACATTTATTATACTTGGGGATCTTTGTACAGTATAAGACTTGGCACATTCGTGAGGACCCACTTGCTCCTTTTGGTTAAGACTTGGTACACTTCCTTTTGTTAAGATCTTGGTATAGTCTGTAAACAGCAGTTTTCTGACATATATATTTTGAGCTCCGAATGAGATTGGTATTTTTAAAGTTTGAGATTGACTAAAAGTTATTATATGCAGTATTGTCTTAACCTTTCATTCACATTTCACTGTTGTATTAGTCTGATGTAAGAACATGTTGAATCCTTCTTGTAGACGATCTTTGGCAATTTAACTCTCCTGGTGGCTAAATTCCATAGAAAATATATCACTCAAGTCATATACACAGCGTGTAGACAGTCTCTCCCTCAAGTTTAAACAATGTCCGTATTCCCAAGAAAAGTTTGGTAGTTTGATCAAATAAAAATGCGGTCGTGACATTTTACATTTAATCATTCACTTGAGCTTCTTGGCTATTAAAATGTTACTTACAAGTGATAAGTGCTAGTAAATATAACTTTAGTTTTCAGGAAGTTAAAACAAAAATTATGTTTACTAAAACATTTTTTTTAATTTTTTGTACTCCTTACAATAACAGGTAGTTGTTCTGCCTTGCACCTACCATAATATACAATGTTATGTACAATACATCTCGTGGTCACCCCAGGAGGATGTACCCTAAAAAAGGGTACTTTAATTATTAACAACTGCTATCATACTGCATCAAACCTATATATATTGCTTCACTGAACACAAGATTTGACAAAAGAAAAATATCACAAACACTTAAAGTCATTGGATTCCAACAGGTGATCAAAAAATTTGTCAAATCAGATTTGGTAGAGCGTTTGTTATTATTAATGAAGGTCAGAGGACTACTGACCAATGTTTAATACTAAAATAGAGTGAAAGGTAGTGTAGTGCATTAAGACACAACTGCAACTAAACAACTTAAAGGGAATGAAACATAGGAAAGTATCTCAGGGTGATTTAACATTAGGCAAAACAGAATAAATAATGGTAAAAGCAGGAATTAAATAAATAGAGAAGAGGCTAATGTAAATAATCTTTGTGTATTCACCACAAACACACATCCAATTCATCCCTGCCATTCCATGAGTCAGTCACAAGCTTAGCTAACACTTTTCAATTTCTTCACTTTTAAAAAAAATTCTTACAAAAAATACATTTTCTTAAAATACCTCCATTCTTATATAAAAAAAAGTGTTATAATTTTGTTAAAATATGAATGCTGAAATATGAACCAGCACATCAAAATTTGGGAAAACACAAGGGTGCAAATGCAAGGTGGTCGTGGACATATTTACTATAGGTACAGATAACTGGTTCGTAACATACACGTTCACAGACATGCGCATCTCACAATTAAACCAATCCCTCCAAAGGCAGTCAGAATTTTCAGAAAATGCACTGTTCTAATAAAATTAATCCATTCACATGAAATAATTTTACAAAAATGTGTTAATTACATGCAATTGTAAAAATCCTGACTGAGTCGCCGGCTGCTTTAGGCTCCTTGGGCGGCTGTGGCACCGACTAGTTTCTGCAGTCCTTCAGTGCTCATGGACTTCGGTCTCTCGATGGGGAGCCCAAGAGCACGGTCCCACACCAGAGACGACAGTACGCCCAAGGCCCTAGAGACTCCGAAAAGCACTGTGTAGTAGTTCATCTCCATCATGCCGTAGTACTGGAGCAGTACGCCCGAGTGAGCGTCCACATTTGGCCATGGGTTCTGCACCTTACCAAGTTCAGTGAGGATTGGAGGCACAACATTGTACAACTTGGCAACAAGCTGTGAAATAAAAGTTAAATTTAGTGAGTACAGTAAAGTAAAGTACCTCAGTTTCCTAGGTGTGAACCTTAATACAAAACAAAAGGTAGGTTAGGGAGAATAACTTTCATGAATATATTTGTCAAAATAACTTAAATAACTCTGTATGATGGTTTAGTTGTCATGTCTGTAAAATATGCTCCTAATTTGATGACATATGCAAGTAGGTTGTCAAGCTAAGCAATCATAACAGGTAAAGCCAGTCTGAAAGAAAATGAATAGCAAAATGACAAAAGAAAGAAAGAGAGAGAGAGAGAGATAACCAAGTGTATTTCGAGACTGAATAACACGTGAATTAAAAACCTATGAATATATAAAAGTGTACAAGTCATTATCAGTTTACTAAACCCAAATAATCAGTTTTGTCCTAGTTAGATTGCAAATCCCCCATACCACATATCAATGGGTAATGAACGAGTTGACTGGTCTGGGCAAACACATTCGTAGAGTGATACTTTTATTGACCTCCAGAACCTAAACCTATTTTCCCCATTGATTACATGTCATTATATATCGCGATTTAGTAAATAGCGAACATCGTTGGACCCTATCTTGCGGAACCCGACCCTACTGTATTGGGTAAATTTTAAGTTTTGGTCATCCCTGTACTTTGACATGCAGACCGTTTTTTCCGATGGTTTGCGATGTGTTATGAATGATTTTGACCTTTTCTATCACTAGTTTGAGTTATTACCCCCCCCCCCCCTTACCGATGTATGTTAAGCTAACCTAGTAACTCATCATAACCTAACCTAACATATGATCTGTATTTTCTTATGCGAACGAAAAATGTTTTGCGCCAGAAATCCTGTAGAGATAATGTGTCTTATAGTTTAAACTACTTAATTGCATAGTTAGAATCTTAAGGTTCCCCAGGTGACTAAAACCAAAATAATATCAATATAGTTTGGAGTGTTTATACTATGAAATTTGTTGTATGGGCAGCTAATATCCATTGAATTAGTTAATGTGCTTAGTAATATTTATATATTCAATATACTGTAGTATTACTGTGTTGCACAATAAAGCACAATTAATTATCTAATAATATTTATTTAAAGAGCCGATCAGCCGAGAAGGACGGACAACTACAGCTGGCTGCCTCCCGCTGGGAAGTTCACCCCAACCAATGACATCACAACCAATTACACAGCTTTTCAGTCACATGACTTTTTAGCAACTTTAACCCTTATTTTTTACACATTTTGGTCCAATTTATTAAAAAATATCATTACCACAGTGAATTTAAGCATTTTATTTACCCATTGACCTGCCATTTTACAAAAAAAATCCGACCGTCAACTCGTCCATTCCTCAACTCAGGGTTGCCATTGGTTAAATGTACACTCTAGTAATGCCACAAGTATAATTACAAATAGCATGGGTCAGAAAGTAAATGAGACGATGGCCAGAGTAGTGTAACTTAACCTTCAAAATGTTCCCCCCTTCCCCTCACACGATACAATGCCGTTCAATATTACTCATAATTATACCCGGATTATGTGATATCCTTAAAAGTTCATCACTTAGCTTTTCAAAACTTCTGTAAAGATTTATCTAAACAAGAGTTTCAACCTTAATAGTTTCCAATCAAATAAAATTTGTGCCCCTTTTCTATCTCCGACTCAGCCTATAGCCATCACTTCCCTTCACCAACAGTAGAGTATAACAAGGGTCTCATGTGGTTTACATGCCATACTTACTTTGAACAGCTTATCGTCAGGAAGATGCTTGAGGGCAAATTCACGTTGGCACGAGTAACGAGGATCAGTCTTTCGCAAAACAGCATGGCCATAACCTGGAACAACCTGGCCAGATTTAAGGGTCTTCCAGATGAACTCCTTCAACTGATCTTCCGTGACATCATCACCGATCTCAGCACGAAGCTTGGTGACCCACAGGAGTACCTACAACACCAATATTCCCATCATTAAATGCTAAAACATTTATATTTAACCCGATATAAAATATAATACACCAGAATTACATAAAATATGGCAAAAAGTATCACGTATTGTTAGTGACAAGGACAATGAAGATGTTCACTCTGTAATATACACAAATTTATGTTTATATATTAAGGTGCGTTACCTCTTGGTTAGCTAAACCATGGAGAGGTCCAGCGAGGCCATTCATGCCAGCGGCAAATGAGAGGTACGGGTCAGAAAGAGCAGACCCCACTAGATGAGTGGCGTGGGCAGAGACATTTCCTCCCTCGTGGTCGCTGAAGAAGGAAGATTTCAATAGATTATCTTAGGTTTAACTGATCATAAACACCTTACAAGTATAAACCCCAGATCCAGGATACTATTGAGGACAGAACACACCAACCCTACATCATGCTTACTACTGATCTAAAACCTCCAAACCATGAGACTTTAAATAATCTTTCAAATTTACTTAAGCTTATTCCTAGACTTTACATATCAACCAATTTGAGGCGAACCATTTAATCAAAGGTTGGCATAATGGATTTTTAGCATCATCTGTACAAATTCTAGACTTTTTCCTTTGTAGATGTTCTTGGCAATTTTCCAACTGAAATACTATGTACACTGCATCCTCCCTTTTGCGTATCAAGACATTTTACCTTTTAATAAACATATCCATCAGTGGCAGGTAATTAAAAAAATTAAATAAAAAATCTAAACACTTCAGTAAAAGCCACCAGAATTTTTTCTTCTATGTGATCCCCTCCCCCACCCCCCCCCCAAAATCAAAACATTCCAGAATTATTAGATACACACACACCTTGCTAGTAATTGCATTTGAGGGGTTACTAACTTAGTAAAATATGACCCATTAAGAATCAGATGTATGGAACCCTCCTCCTCCTCTGAAATGAGCTAAAACATTTATTGGTCAACTTTTATATGTCTGGGAGGTACAGTACTAGGGCATGGTACTTTACTTTCCTTCCAAGTTCAAACACTACTTGGTACAGTAAATAAGAAATGACGATTGTTTATAAATGTGAGACTCCCACCCACTCTCCTAACTGATAGTCTGACTGTGTCCTCATTATCTAATTTGGCTATCAATCTTGTCACTACCAGCAGACCTCATTACAGAATCGGATCTAGGTCGAATTTCTTCTTAATCAGTGGCACAAATTTAATCCCTTGTCTGCTTCCTTCTTCACAATAATATTTACTTTTAATCTGTCTCAATACTCAAGTGTATATACCTGTGGATTGTGAGGTAGAGACGCATCAGCTCGGTGAACTGAGGGTCGTCATAGCCCAGCATTGCGGTGAAGTTGGCGGACCAGTCTTTTGCTGGGTCAATGGCTCCGATACTTGTTCCATCTCGGTACAAATTGCGGTAAATCGTAGCAGCTACCGTGGGCAGTTTGGATATCAAATCAAGAGAGTCTTCGAAGCAGAGCTGTGGACATTAAAAACTTTCACAACTTTACTTTATCGAGGCTGACACTCGTCTTACAAAATCTAGCCGCTCAGCTCTCATAATCTTTGCACATGTGGTCCACCTCCTGGCTGGTCATCTTTAAGGGGACTCAGCAGCACAGACTAGTCTGAATTGAGTTATGACCTGAAGTGGCCACCTCACTCATCACACTTAATTAAGCTGGCTACAGGACTCCCAACCAAGGATGGCAAGATAATCTCCACCTTGTAAAGAGGACCAATGCAAGGTGTCCTGGATCCATTACCAGCCAGGGGCTTGTCTGTTGTCCTGTTCCTCTTCTCAGAGGCTGCCCTGCTAGAGCATCCTACACCTCTCTCTCAGACCTTCCCAGGGGATAAATTATCCCCTAGAGTGAGCTTGTGCTGCCTGGTCACCCTCAAGAGACTGCACCAGGACCGACCTTCGCATAGATTTTTGTCATCATCGCTTCATAAATTTCATAGTTTTGCTAATAATCAGATGTCTATCTTCAATTAAAGATATTTTCAGACAAGGTCACATACCTCCCAGTATTTGGCCTTTGGCACGCCTTCGCTGTATCCCTTGGCAAATTTGCTTTCGGAATTCAACGCCGTAATAGCTGCAGAGAATTGGGCCATGGGATGAAGGTTTGAGGGAAAGTTGTTCAACATGTTCACCACGTGTGGGGGCAGGTCAGCACGGTTGGCCCACTCCTTGGACAGAGTGTCAACCTGTGATGTAATAGTTATCATCAAAATACAGTGTGATAATAATGTGTTAAACTATAACTATGGGAGAAACAAGTCACCAGAAGAGAATTCATCCCTCGGTTGCTCTTTAGTACACAATAGCAGGTGACAACTCTGCCATAAATCATTGGAGATAAACCATCATTGATTGTAAATAACTATTTAAACTAAATATAATGAATTATTATTATACTACACTTATGATTACCGATGCACAACTCATCTCGGCCAAGCAGAATTTACACGACTAATTAACACTCGCTTCATAATAACAAGGTTTGATGTTATAATAAATATTGAAAAGATTATCAATACTCTTTTTAAATACCCTTTCAATGGTTAAAATTTCATAACAGCAAAGCCAACAATACAAAGTTGAATAACCACCACTTTCAAACTTCACGTTGAGACCTTTACTCCTAAATAGTAGCTAAACCCAATTAAACTGTATTTATTAGTTCCTGGCAAAAACCAAATATGACGACTGTCTTGTCTTTAGCTGTTTGAGTCGGGAAAGATATGAAATTCCCAAAAGCAAAGGTTTAGTATATGGAAGGAAAAGTCAAAGACCAAGTTTAACTCATAACATTAAATACCACAACTACGCATCAAAGTCTGCCTCACGTTTCATATAATTTCCGTTGGAGACTTCCCACAGAGCCCCCAAACGGATGAGAGAAACACCTGTGTCCTCCCTACCATGAGGCAGTCTATGATCCTTACTCAGCAGGGTAGTCAACACCTTTAAAATCCCTCGTGGCTCTAAAACACACAACACAATCGCTTACACACAGTGACATATATGGTTTACGATAAAGTAAACAGAGGAGACAAACGAAAGATGTCCACATACACACAAGGCGATTCCTAGACTTCCCTCCATTCTGGTGTATGGTGCCTAAGAACCACATGTCTAGTAGTCTTAATCATTAGCTCAAGACTTTCCTAATATCAATGTCCTTTAAACTGAATCCAAATGACATCAACAACATAACTACTGTAAACACTTGAACACCTGGGAAAGGTAAAAAATAACGAGATAAGAATAGATAAGAGGACAATTAACCAGATAATGAGTTAGACAAACATTTCAGAATTATCAGTCAAGGGTTATCAGGTAACATGACAGTAAAAAAGTGCAGTCATACAGATGGGGTTACATTGGCGTCAATATTCAGGTTAGGATTACATACTTCACTGAAGGATTACCTTACACTGAGAAGCCTTAGGACTCAAGTGTGCATGAGAGATGAGAAAGCAGAGAAGCTATTAAAAGAAATGAATACTACATATGCAAGAGAAAATCAATGAAAGATGAAAGGCTTGTGTGGCTGCCAAAAGTGAGTGATGTTGATGCACTTTACGACTACAACAGCAACAGGCAAAAATGAAAGTCACGTGAAAAAAAAAATGCAATGTTCATAGTAACCTGACCAATATCCACCCCCCCCAAAAGCCTCCCACTTAACCATTCTCTAGCATATGTGGAAGTTTGAGTATGAGGGAAGTGAATGCTCCCTTCCTTACAATCACGGAGGCAAAGAAGGTCACTGAAAACCAGTCATATAACAAGACAAGGTATATGATCGTATGATTTCAACCAGCAGTTACCTTCACAAGCAACATAAAGTTAAGGAAACAAGCTATTTAAGGAACAAAATATAGCGACGTAAAACCCTACAGACTCTAATATTTGAGGGGCCATATTACTGCAATCAAAAGGCTTCTTCTCCTAATGTAATACAATAGCTGTATGGTATTTACTGAGGAGCAACTGGAAAGAAAACAGATGAATGAGAGATGAACCAAGAGTAATGCATATTAAAACAAACATACAGTAATGTACAGGGTACTTACAAACACAATAGCAGGAATGAATGGCAAACTGAAAGAAACAGTAAGGGTTCAGTTCAGATCCACTTTACCAGTAACTTTTTTTTATTGGGATTTTTATTCATTCATGTGTTTGTCTTAAGGGAGAGTTGCAGATCTAGTGTGGGATCAACAAAAACAACTGTTTAAGGCAATTTACTTGTGCGAGTCAGCTATGATTACCTGATGGCAGCTTCCCATCTCAATGATCTTCAAAAAGTGTTTTCCAGTTAGGTTTAGTTTGGCTGGTTCATGTCATACCCAATAAACATACCAGTCAAGGCCCCCACCAAAAATAACAAGAGTGGTAGATCTAAACTGAACATTAACTAAAACATATATTGATATCAGATCTTGAGTAATACAATTAAGACATGAATGGTATGGTAAAGACAAAATGAAGTTTGAAATGTTAACTATACATGGAGTTCTATAATGAATATATAGGAAGGAGATGATATCTATAGTACAATATATGAACTCGAGATATCAGGAACCGTAACTACAGCCACCAGCCCATCCCTCTGACCTTGAGCAACGCTGACTTACACCCGACAAACATCAACAGCTATAAACACCTTCCTGTACCTGTTAAGGCTGTGTTGTCTTTTTCACATGCCCAAAGCAGAATAGACATTGTTCAGAAAAGGATGTGGCTATGAACAGACAGACGGGTAACGTGACTAACCTCCACGAATGTGTTTGGTCGCAGGACAAAAAAGTTGCGTAAATTATTATACTGTACAGTAATAAGAGAAGGGGTAGCATCTAAAAGCACTAAAAGGGTTCAATAACTACATGTGTATAACTGTATGTACTGTATTTGGTGTAAGTATCAAGGGAGCACCTCAAATTAACTGACCTGAGCCTTCGTTGGTACGTCTCCGGTACAAAGGAGCCAAAATAGGCCCTCGGGCAGAGGCTCGGTCCCCCCCTCGGCAGCTGGCAGGACATCCTGACACTCAGGAATGGAGTATCCACGGAACCGGATGCCTTCCTCTGGGTCCAACACCGAAGTCTCTGTTACCAGGCCCTTCATGCCTCTCATGCCACCATACATCTGTGACATTTTATCATTATAGGAACACACCTTTTCTATAACTAGGGAAAAAATGTCCACTATACCATATTCACGTGTAATTAAATCTTTCACTGAGAAAATTTTATATTCTCAGTCAAAAGTAATAAATTCACTTAAAGATAAAGAAAAAGTCCATACAACTGATTTTCTTGATCTCTCTCAGTGCAAAGTGATAAAATGCAAACATAAGTAAAAAACAAAGCCCTTGTAATAATAATTCTTACCATATCTACGGTGATCTCCCCAACCTTGGTGCTGCCGTATTCCTTACGGAAGGCCTTGACCTTCTCCTGCATGATGGGCACCTTCTGGGCCATAACCTCCCGCAGGTCAGTGCTCTCTGAAGAGTACTGAGCTTTGGTGGTCACTGCAGCTAGTGGACTAGCTTTCTGTAAGTAGTGTGTTACCATATATTTACTACACAGTATACAAAAGCAGCTTAAAGCAACAGACTTACATTTTCTAACTCAAAGATTAATGAATTTGCAAGATAAAGCACTGATAATTAAGGAAATACATCAACTGCAAAAGTCATTCCCATACATTATTAAGAATCACCAGAAGAGTCAACTTACTTCACCTGATAATGAAACACCTTAATACTCAACTAACTTCTATGGCATCATCAGGTGAAATACAGAGTGCCAAATCTTCAGGTGATCCCATTGGTTATAAAATACAGTACAGAACTGCAAATTATTTACAAACTACCAAACAGATAACCATAAAAATCATATACATTCTGTAACAAAAAAACTCATTCATATACATTACACAACCTTGTGAAACATGTTCAAACAATGCGTCTTTAACTTAAGTCCCACATCAGGTATACAGAAGACTTCACTTAAAGTGTGTCCTTGCATATGTATAATCAACTAAACAATTTAACAAATGTATTGTCTAAAACACATTTAAGCTTCCAAACTTGGTAAGAATTCGTATTTACTCATAAAATCTGAATCTGCTTTAACCTAATAATGTGAATATAGTATTTTTTTTTTATAAATCAACCACACACACATTAACTGCAGCCCAAGGTCAGCCATTACTGTACACATGTGCACCTAAGTAAAACATGCAAGTCACATTTAACAAGCATATCTACCACACTTACATTTAGCCACCTTTTTCAGACCAAGTAATACTTCAGTTACTTAAAGGTGGATGGGAGTACCATACAGCCAGACAGATTTGAACAATTAAATCTAACAAAACTTAAAAACAGTCACACAACATTTACAAAATATTCTGTGGGTGTGCAGCAACTTCTAATGTGCCTCAGACAAACAAAAACATTCAGCCACTTTTACAAAACAGAAAAGATACCTGTAGTATTTTAGGTTAGTTCGCTTTATGAATGAAAAATTATATAGTGTAGCAGGACCTGGTAACCGAGGATGACACCAATCATTGAATGTTAACAAAAGTATATACAATTTTACCCACATTAAATACAAGATAGCCGGAGAATGATTTCTGGATAATGACGCAGTAGCTGTACGGTTCTTGCTTTCTTGATGAAATACGAAAAACTTGCATCTTACTCCTAGACCAATACACATTCTGGTCATTTATTGGTTAATATATAGGACTAACCCGCCAGGGCTGCATTGCGCCAATGCGGCCATATCATCTCGCGTCCAAATAAAATGCCTCAAATTTCACTATATCATTGCAAGTTCTTTCTGTTTAATATACCCGGGAAGTTAGGTAAGGTTCGGTAGGTTAGGTCTGTTCTTCATAACCACAAAAGCTAAGTAGCGTTTATTTTAATATAATTTTTTTACATATTTCCACAAACTACAACAGTATCCACTATAATATAACAAAGAAAATCCGGCGTTTTATAATTTTTTTTTTCAATCAATTTCCCCCTTGGGTTAGTCCTATATAATTACCAATTTATTTATATTTTCATAGTACACTGACCCTAGTCCACTCTCACACAATCAATACTTGCCTACCAATTGGTTAGGTTGACATATCAGCCTACATAACCTAACCTAACCTAACCAAACAACCTAACCTAACAACCTAACCTAACAACCTAACCTAACAACCTAACCTAACCTAACCTAACCTAACAACCTAACCTATCGCCATGCACAGGTACCACCAAGTGATATTTATTATTTACCTGGATATTAACGTAATTAAATGCATTACCGATACAACAAAAAGTAACTGATATTGTAACTATTCATTAAGTGTCCTGGAATATAATTACTCCCACGTAAACTATTAATACTTTCACCAGTGCCTTGGCCAACCACTGGCTGCACACTATATACCCAAATCAACTGAAATAAATAAATATTCAACTTTAATCACATTTACTAGAGACTATACAACAAATACATACTAAAATCAACATTAATCTGGCCTTATATAACCTCTATAGAATCATTAAATATAGAAATTAATTACATAATACTTAAACCCCAGGCACAGCTGATCAACAACCCGAGTCGCCGGCAAGTCCCCCAATTCTTAAATAAAACACTAAATTACTCCATAATTCCCTTCTCCTATACCTCTTAAATAACCCATACCTGCGGAATACTGAGAAACCTCGCCGCTGCATTTCTAAAAAGAGCCATGATGGATGATATGTAGAGAAAAAGACTAAAAAAAGTCACTTATATTCCTTTCCCTCAACTGCCTGCCGCTCTCCCTCACAGCAGGAGCCTCACAACACGACTTAACCCACCCTACCCAACCCCTGACCCACCCCCTACCCACCCTCACACCCACCCTCACACACTCCTATAATACTTAACTGGCACCTCGAAATAAGTCTGGTTTAGTAATTTACTATCTAGATGGCGTAATATAAAGTTAGATTGTGATTCCTATTATATATACAGGAAGACAGATAGATAACTCTTTATTTAACTCATTATAATCATTCACAATATTCATTATAAACTTGGGTCTCTGATTAAGACAGATAAGTGAAGATAAATGAAAAGGAAAAAGTAATCAGAGTTAATTTTTTAGTTTAACAAATTTATTGGCAGAGCTTGTAGTACAGTTTGACTATTGTGAGTAATTCAGTCAGGTCAAGACCTGACTGAATTACTCACAATAGTCAAACTGTACTACAAGCTCTGCCAATAAATTTGTTAAACTAAAAAATTAACTCTGATTACTTTTTCCTTTTCATTTATCTTCACTTATCTGTCTTAATCAGAACTTTTCCTTTTCATTTATCTTCAGTTATCTATCTTATATATTCAATATTTCTAGTATCTCATAAGTTTCCACAGTCACATAAGGTTCCGTGGGTTATATTATAGAGGTATCTAGTAGTATATAATATAGCATTATAGTACATACATGATACTTAACTTTCTTTCTATACAAGACTTTAATAGAGAGCTCGTCACGTGACTACTAAGGAACACGACGTTATTATTTGCCGGATTTATACATATATATTTATTATAACATAGAAGGGATAATTAATAATATTAAAATTGTTAACTATTAAGCCTAGAAAAAATATATTTATTGATATATATATATGGTTGTTTAAAGAAGGATTACACACGCCCTTAATTATAAATCCATAAAAAACTATATAAAATAAAATTATCATATTTCCATAGAAGCGAAATAATACTTAAAATATATAAAATAATTAATTTAACTTAGATTATTGAATATACATCCACAAATTACTGTATTAAAGTAACTTGTGATAATTGACGCCGTGTTGCCCAGCTTGATCAGTACATCGTCTGCTTGGGTGGCTTCAGCTGGCAGGGTTGACTGTTAAATTGTCACTCTTTAAGCTTAATAAGGTATGTAGGACAGTTCTAGTTTCTATGATGGATACGAGAGAATATAAATTATAAATAGAGACTGTTGATAAATGGCTAAGATATGTAAATACTGAAGAAATTAGATATAAATACATGGATGAAATGGATAATGCTCTTGTTGTGATTCATTATTGTGGTTATGATTGGTGTTTTAATTTCCCTTTATGGCTTTTTTTAAACATTTTTGAGTGTGGGAATGGAAGTTTGAATAAGATAATTTTAATTGGTTGTGGAATTGGGGCTTTGGTTTTTGTTTTATAGGTAGTTAAAGGAGGATAGCAGCTAGGGGCCCCGTGAGGAGCATAACGGTTCCTCTTTGACAGCTCTTCTCTGATGGGGTTTTTATCTCCTTATTAACACCTAACAGGCCAGTTAGGGTTAATATAATCTCTCCATATCCACCTAGTGTGCCAATATTGTCACATAATACTATAAACTGTTATTTCAGGTGTTATTGAGTCATATAAGGAAGATAAAAGGTACATAGGGGTTGTGAGGGAGTGGTCGACCCCTTTCACCATAAGAGAAATTGAAGCTGTATATCTTAACCAAATATTTTCCTTTTTGTATATTTTGATGACTTTTTAGCCTAATATTACCTTCTGTTTTACCTTTAATGTAGTTATTGAATTGGGTGTTTGTTTGATGGTAAATGATGGGGCCAAGTAAGGGAGTCATGCATGATTGATCAGTTCCAGATCAGAAAGTTCCTGACACCTGAGGATTTATCATTATTATTTGTTGTGTAATATTAAGTAATTGAATTTGAGATTGTTGATGTGTTTTGGATTATGTGTTAAGTAGTGTTGGTGTGTTATAAGTGAACATCTGTTGGGTGTGAGGGAGGAGTATTGGTCACTTATAAATATATAAATTGTTTACTTATGTACTTACTGTGAACACTTAAGAGATGAATTGCTTTTATTTCTTTGAGATTTGATAAATATGAATGATCAGTTACTGTACATGAATGATAAAGTGAAAGGGGTTTATACATATTGCTGAATACTTTTGGTGACCTTGTATAAATATATTAAAAAAAAGTGCTTAAGTTAGGCATATGTTATTTCTTATTTTTTGTTAGTATCCCATAATATGTGCTTATTGAAGCTAGTTATATGCTAACTGGTTATAATTTTAGGTTAGGTTAGATATAGTTCCTGGATTCTGTGGCTTGGTTGGGTAGGTTAGGTTAGATTAAAATCATTTAAAACGCGTCAAAAACTGTCGGAACAACAAAGGGATGACC
This sequence comes from Homarus americanus, assembly GCF_018991925.1. Taxonomy (NCBI): domain Eukaryota; kingdom Metazoa; phylum Arthropoda; class Malacostraca; order Decapoda; family Nephropidae; genus Homarus; species Homarus americanus. Next base: position 27,398,303 of record NW_024722227.1, read on the forward strand.
GAAGCTAAAATTTTACCGATTACTGTTGTTACGTGAATAACTACTACCGTATACTTAATATAATTTGTTAATTTGTTTCTCGCCAGATGTCTCCTTGCCCTCCACCAAACTCATGTGATACTTTCGTAGTCTTACCTGATGTAACCAAAGGTGGCCATGTTGTGTTTGGAAAGAATTCTGATAGACCAAATGAGGAGGTTCAAGAAGTCATCTACCGGCAGCCAGCGGATCACGAGGATGGTACCAAACTTCAGGTGAGTTGTGACGAGTTTAGTTATGGGAAACATGGGGCAACTATAGCGTGTGGTCTACAAGGTAATTAGGTCAGGTTAGGTCAGGTTGGTTAGACTAAGGATATCTTCGTAGACAGCACACTATTGTAGTACTGTACCAAAAACACACCTAAGGACGATTTATCAGTGTGTAGAGGTGTTGACCAGCCAAGATATTTACACTGTTCTTTGTAACAGAAGAGCCATGTTGATGTACTAAGACTGGTCTGCCATAACCTATCTCACAGTCTTAGGTTGTGTATGAATCTTTTGTCACAGAAATGGAAGTTTTCAGGTTTGTGTCAAAAGATACAATAAAACTCTTAAATTTGTTATGACTTTTTAACTTTTGTATAGAGAATAGGAGGGTCAGAGCCTAGGTGTTGTATGTTAATAAGTTGTGGTGGATATAGGAGGCAGTTATCATCCTGTACTTTAAATATTTGTAGTATGATCATGAAGCTGTATCCTAATATTAGATGCTCTTGTTTGTGACCACATGAAGATTAGCCCTCAAGGTTATTTCACCTTAAGATTAACTACTTAATGCTATCCAAAACTAGCACTTAACCTAACCAACTTAATCTTACTTGCCTCTCCAAGATAGTGTTGTAATGTTTAATTATAAGATGAAATAAGCTGGGAGGGGCTAAGCTTCATATGACCCCTTGTTTGGACTAGACTGTACTGTGTATGTGTCGATTTGTTTGTCATGATTTAACGAATTATACAAAAACTTAGTCATTATTGTTTTTTCCCTCTTTCAGTGCACATACATAGAGATAGATCAGGTAAGCCACACTCATGCAGTGATACTTAGTAAGCCATCATGGATGTGGGGAGCCGAGATGGGGTCAAACGAGCACGGTGTTTGTGTTGGCAATGAGGCGGTGTGGACCAAACTTCAGAGTGATGAGGACAGCATAGAGAGACTACTGGGAATGGACCTGGTGAGGTAAGATCAGGGCCAGTGTATTAAATTAGGATGTGATTTCTATATGAGAGTTGAATTCTGAAATACAGTATTCAGCAACAGGTACAGATACAGGTATAAAGAACAGGGAATGTAATTCTAATGTGGTGACTGTATTAAAAAAGGTACGGTAATGCTTTAGACCAAACACCAATATAGGTATAAATAATCCTACTTTTAGTTTAATGATTTGCCCTCAGAGATCTGGCAGGTACCGTAGTCCAAGAATTTATTTGAAAGGTCAAGATTTTTACCTTAAGTTAACTGGAGGACTGTCTAGTTGTGAACCACTCGGAGCTAGCAAACCACATACCCTCGTTAGGTTATTATGGGTGTGTGGAATGCCTCTCTTATAACACTGTTCTTGTGTGATAGTGTTGTACTGTATAGTATATATATGTTGTCGGTGTAACAATGTAGTTACTGAATTATGTACAGCATATTTGTAAAGTGTTGTGCAGTGATGCTGTTGTTGACATGGAATCAGTAGAAGATGACACAAAGCACTGAGAAGAAATTGGCTTTTAATTATTTTATTTATTAAATGTTGAATTAGTAGGCATTTGTGGATCTAGTTTATAATTATTTGCCTGATCATAAAATTGTTAAGCATTAAGATAATTTGATGTTATGCAGATTTTAAAACTACATAAATTATAAACACTAATATTAATACTAGAGGATATCTAATAGATGTATAAACACTGTCTTGTAGATTTTTGTGGTGATTGCGTGAATGTTGAGAGCAAAATTGTCCTCACTTGTTGATATGCGAGGTCCCCACATTGTTTAGGGAGACCTCGTGCAACAACAGGTGAAGACAGTGGTGCTGTTGTTAATTGTAATACAGTACAGTACAAGCTTTCATGTTACAGCCACAAAAATCTGAATTACAGTGTGTATAGATTTTTTATTAGACACCCTCTAAATTCTTTATCCTAACCACTGTATATAAAATTCTGATGATTGCTTATGCTTGTTGCTTGTGTATTTGTTACATTACTTTTAAATGAGAGAAATTATGGAATTGTCTTGAGCATAATACCAAGCTTTTTTTACCTTAAGATAAACCATCCTAAATATTACGCTACCAAACCAAACCTTAGTCCTCTTCCCAGGTAGTATTGGGGTATTTCCACTTGGCACATGGGTCATTCCACTTTCACTCAATTGGCACCTAGCTCTTGTCATGATTTAAAAATATACTTTAGTATTTTTAAGAAATAGCTGCAATATAACTATTCATGTTGGTAAGTTCTTAAGGTGTGGATATTGACCAGGATAAAGTGGCTCTGTTATTGTAGGGTGGACATTGCAGTTCTTTTTACCTCGTTTCAGCTATAATACATTTTAGCATTTCATATTTCACCCATTGATTACTTGAGAATTAATGTCTTGAAATTATTCACTAGATTGACATTTCCCTCATCAGTTTATATTAATCTTGTTAATATCTACTGAAGATTGGCTCTGGAGCGAAGCAGTACGGCAGAGATGGCGGTAGAGGTGATCACCTCACTGCTGGAGGAGCATGGCCAGGGGGGGCCGTGCTCTGACGCAGAACCAAACCTACTGTACCACAATAGTTTCCTCATTGCTGACCACCAAGAAGCATGGATCCTGGAGACTGCCGACAAGCATTGGGCTGCTGAACAAGTCAAAAGTAAGTGTTTTCTGTTTCCTGCCGACTGAGGAGATAAAGCCGAGGTGTCTGTTGGTCCGTCTTCCAAACCTGGCGATTTCTGGACTGTTGGTCACTATGACAATGTGATCCTTGATGGCAAGTCTTAAGGATTATTCTGATGAAATCTTCGACTCTACAGACATAATAGTCATACAAGAACATCTTAGATATTCCTATTGTCCTTTTTTGGTAAGTATGAAATTTGCACTTGTGAACTAAGGAAATGAACATTCTATCTACAGGTACTTGATTTTGTAGGGGTATGTGGAGGGGTGACACGAGATCTACAAGGGTATTGGTTCCTAAGTTTTGTGGGCATTATTTATTGGTGTAATGTTAGTATTTGTTTAGTTCTTTCATCTACCTAGTAGGTAGTCGACAGCTACCAAACAGGGAGGTACTACCACCTGGGAAGATATTGGAAGCATAATGTATTGTCTAATGGTAGACCCTGCTGCCATAAGTGACCAAGTCCTAGGTTGATGATCTGACTTTCTGCCTCATTTACACACAATTGCAGGGTCTCAATTGTTTCTCTTACTGTTGACAACACAACATACATACAGTATATTGTTTCTCGCTCTTGATTTTTTAATTTTTGTATTTCTTTGATTCTTTATTATTATTACTATTATTATTATCAATATTATTTAATTTTATTTAAATTTTTTTATTTCTGATTATAAAATTTATTTTCTATGAATTATTATTATTATTACTATTACATTTTCGCCCCCCAGGCCCCGATGTAGGTCAGTGACCTGTGCCCGGGTGGGCTAATCCCCGTAAAAAATAATATATATCTTATTATTAGTCACAAAAGGCAAAGTTGTGGAATTCAGACTTATGTGGCAGCTTTGCCGACTATCCTTGGTCAAGTTGCCTTACTGTTTACCTGCACTGTCTCGGCACACAGGAAACTGTATAGTACAGTACAGTACAGTACCTGTAATCCCACAGTCTACATGCACTGTATACCTACATATATTCATGCTGGGATGTATAAGTATAATTGCATAGTTTATATACATGACTGTCCATTTTAAACCTGTATGACAATTTTGCTGAATGAATATTTCTATTATTGTTGTTACTATTTATTGTTATTATATTTTTTATATTTTCTTAGCCGTACTGGATACTGTACTGTATTTGTGATCACTGTAGCTACTGAAAATGTATCCCGGTGTCAACATTCTTGCAGGTGGCTACAGGAACATCAGCAACGCTCTGAGTATCGGCACCAAGATTGACAAGATGAGTGAAGGCCTGAAAGAATTTGCACAAGAGAAAGGCTGGTGGGATGGCAACGGCGACTTCAACTTCTCCGAGGCGTACGCAGAGGAGGGAGATCCGGCAGGAGGGAGGAAAGAGTGTGGGGAGAAGCTCCTGGCTAAACTATCTGCAGGAGGTTAGAAATGTTCTTTGATTTGTGTTTTATTAATGTGTACATAATCTTCCTAGCTATACTTGCCATTGTCATGATTAAGAGAGAACCTTGATTGTCCAGTTCAGTTGTGTAGGAAATAAATTAATGATTATCTTGGTAAAACATTTGATAGATTTAGGTATGATAGAATGATGATGAACTTGATAAAACATTTGATAAACTCAGGTATTTTTGTCTTTATGAGTTTATGTATGTGAGTATCATGTATATTTACCCACTTCGCCAAACCTTCAGTTATACCACGCCTCAGCACATACACACATAGTTAACTTGTGAAGACCCAACAGTAATCTTCAGAATATCATTGTTTACTTTGCCTCACTGTGAAGTCCTCCTGGGAATAGCTAAGTTATGGAGCAACAGTTAACCTGGCTCTTCAATATTTGTTTTGGATTGTAAAAAAAAGACAAACCAAATGCTGCCACAAGTTTATTTATCTAATCATAATATGTATGGGAATAACTTATAGTGAAATTTGTTTCTTGAATTATGCGTGACATGAAGATTTATATATTTTTGATTTGAAACATAATTCGGTAGTTTTTTTAATATACTATACTGTAGTTAATATAGTGTTCATTACCCCTTCATATGGGAATCCCCTTTAAAATGTTTTGTGTTGCTGATTCCTACCCAGTTTAGTATTGATATTTGTAGTGCAATACAGGTGCTCCTCTACTTAAGAACGTTCAACTTACAAACTTTCCGAGACACAAACGTCATCACTGAGGGGGGGTTACCTGCTAGAACAGGTGTTTAATGTGGATGAGACTGGTTTATTTTGAAGAAAATTCCAGTTAGAACAAACATTACCTAAGAGGAGAAGAGTGAGCCAGGTTTTAAGGCTGTATTAAAGGGTATAGCTGTACTAAATATTCATTATCTTTTCATTTTTTACAATATGTTTGGTATCTACAAGAGTAAAGTTGGACTTACAAACAATTGGACTTGCAAACAAGCCTCAGGAACGTAACTCGTTCATAAGTAGAGGAGCACCTGTACATACTAAAACCCTTTTGAGTTAGCATGCCCCCTCGTTGAACCTGTTTCCGTGCTAAAGAAAACCTGACCTTTCAGAACCCGACTCCTTCAGCTTACATATACATTTTGTTATTCATGTATAAAGTTAGTGTTGTTCATGTCTGGCCAGTTTTTGTTCGGATAAAGGATAGAACTGGTAGAACTTTTGGATACATGAAGATTAGTCACCCCAGCTTATTACACCTGATGATTAAAGCTACCTGTTAGTGGGTGTTCAATCCTCAGGGACAATAAGCTGGGGTGCCCATTCGTAAACAAATCTGCCCTTTTTAGATTATTGAAATTTTACGAGCTTAGCTTTTGTGTTGTCACGACAGATATACTCTACGGTACTAGTTGATCCCAGAGCTACTTAGATAAGGTTACCTGAGGGATAAAAAGTGTCTGAAGTATAGTAAGTATTGCTGTAGGTACCTGGCCTTATCAGTGATGCTGTTCGAAGGTTCCGTTAAAGATTGGTCAAGAACAGTGATGGCTGTTTAAGGTTCTAGTTTTAGAATAGTTATAACACTTTTTGGTCTGTTTAACTCATTGTCTAGGCAATGATTTAACTGTGTATCACGCTTTACCATTAAAGACAGTACCTCCCTCATTTAAGTCGAGGTAGATCATCGAGAAACCTTGCCTAACTCTCATCCCAAACTTGCCGTCATTTCAGACCTCCTCGTATACCAGCTTCCAGAGACCCAACTGTGGTGATACAAATACTGAGTGAAGATATTTACTATTAGAGTGAATTATAGTTTGATTTGACAGTTGACCTCCTATATGTACGAGTATTTTGGGGTTGTTCTTTTGTCAGGTTTAGTGGCGTAAAGAAGGGGAAGAATTATATTGTGTTGTGAAAATAAATATGGGTAGACTTAGGTTTAGTTGAATATTTAGACTGAATATAGAGGTAGTTAATTTGTTTTTTATTTAGAATGGGAATTTAATCTTTTGCAGAGTTTAGTGGCATAAGTGAAAGAATATTATGTTATGATAATATGGGTAGAGTTAGGTTTTGGTTAGGTGTATACAGCGAGATGCATTGTGGGTACAGTATATGCAATAGTACAGTGACATTTATCTGTTTATCTGGTAATGGAGTCAACAGGTGGCCGAGATTAAGTAGCAATTGTGTGTAGTGAAGAATTGTGATAAGATTGCCGATTGGAACCTTGTACTGTACTGTACTGTAACTAATAGGAAGTTGAAATATGAAAGAATAAATGAAACATATGTGAGTTTTGGGATTGAAGAGCATTGGCAAAATAAGATGAATTTCTGTAGTGATGAGATAAACCAATAGTAAGGTGATTTAGGAAGGAGATAGGGTCAAGTACAAGGGCCAGAAATATGACAGAAGTAGTGATTAAGAAATGTCCCAAGAAAGTATCACAATTAATACAGTTGGAGATGAACTTCGGAGAGTTTGATGAAGGAGCGGGTAGTTACGTGGATCATTTAACACTTGTAGTCCTCTGTGTGTTGTGGTGTTTTGGGTAAGAGAACATTATGGGGCATTTTATTCATCTGGGAGACCTAGTAGGAATCGGGATTTGTATATATTTTGCATTGATTAAGGCTGGTCAATAGGTTTTCAGTCAGGCAGGGAGGAAGGCAGGCAGGGATGGTGGGAGGCAGTCAGGTAGGGATGGTGGGAGGCAGTCAGTCAGGTAGGACTAATGTTGATAGTGCTGGTTGATGCAATTTGTGGAGAAAATTGTGTTGACTCCCAAAAAACCCAAGTACTAGTTTTAGCTTAATTATGTTTATCTACTGATTCTTGTATTATAAGTATTAATTGTTTAAAAAATATCTTAAGCTAAGTTGTGTATCTTTCCAGGTAACTTTGATTTGCAGTCTATGTTCAGTGTATTGAGGGATAAGAAGTCTGGGATATGCATGTCTGCTGGCATGTTTGTCAGTACTTCCTCACAGGTAGTGGCTCTGTTTTATGCTCTGCCTCGTGCATCCTAACAGAACAGAGTATTAGATTTTTTCTTTTGTTTACACGAGTTGAAAAAAAATGCCAAAGAATTTCTAATAACAAGACCAAAATATTTTATGATTGATGGACAGACAATAGACATACTTAGTGTGATAGACAACAGATGAGTTACTTGTTATTTATAGGTATTTAGTTCGCCCGGAAAAAAAAAAATCTGTCTCCTTTTCTTGCCGGGGTATTTTACTTTACGCTGACACTCACTCGTTCAAGTTTCCTCTCAAGAACAAATATTATGTTTTGTTTTATATATTTTTCCTGTCCTATTTTTAGTGGTTCATTTTCTAACTTCATTTAATGAGATTCTGTGCCATGTATGTTATAAATTTTTTTTCTTCCGAGTTTTTGACCCTGACCAGTATTTGATCTTTTTACTGTACGGGTATTATGGGAGACTTGCCATTGAGGATTATATGTATTTATATTTAGGGTAGAATATTGGATTGTTTTTTAAAGATAATGTTTCATGCAAAATATTTCTTCTGCTGTAGCCTTCGTTCTTTAATTGTTTGTCTTAATGTGTATATATGCCATTCTCTCCTGCTAGTTTCTCTCATACTGATAAACACACACACACACACACACACACACACACATGCACACACACACACACACAGACAGACAGACAGACAGGCAGGAGTGAGGGAAATACAGATTACTTCAGTACATTTAGGACCTGACCTGACCTATTCAAGATGGGTCATAACCTCCTCACTGACATAGCCAATGGGAACATCTGGTTATAAATAAACAATAATAATCCCTCCTGAATGATTCTTTGGCATACATGTATAACAGAACTGGATTTTTCACTAAATATTTCAAAAAATCTAGTAATTAGTTTTATATGATAAGTTGTTGCCAAATTTCGTAAGTTAAAAAACATGGCTAGATGTGATATACATATACAGTATATATAAATACAGTACTCTGTTTTGGTAGTTGCTTCCCTGTGACTGTCTTATTGCTATTTTGTTATGAAAGTCCTCTTGGATTTTGTTAATGTGTAAGATGGTTGATAGCTGTAGACCTGTACATTATTACATTGTACGGGTTTACATTTTTTTTTTTTGCTCTTTTCAAGACCCATTTCTAAGTTCCCATCCCACAGTCCTCTCATGACCTTCATTTGTAGCCCCCCTCCTATAGCCTCCTCTGACCGTCCCATCTCCTCAACTGTCCTCTCTCACAGTCCCTTTCCATAGTCCCCTCTCCCACAGTCCCATCCCACAGCCCCATCCCACAGCCCCCTCCCACTATATTGTAGGGTGGCTGGAACTAAGAGCAAAAACACACTTCATTTAGACTATACAGAGATATGAGGAAGGAATGCCTACAGTTTGTGTTCATATAATGTTTACTGTAACAAATAGTAATGTAAACTTCCAAGTCTGTCAATGTTTACTGTAATTGTAATGCAAACAATGAAAGGAGATGACAAGGTTGGTGGGATAGTGACATGTTACCTGTGTCTATAATGTTAACTTTTAGGTTCGGTATAGGTTAAGTATGAGTCAAGTTATACAGTAAGGTGCAGTGATGTTAGTTTAGATATTGAAAGGAAAATGATTATCAAGTGAATAGTGAGTAGGGTCCTATAGGTATGACGACATATTAGTGACAGTGTTGATGCAGATTACTGGTGACGAAGAGACGACTTTCCATATTGGTAAAATTAGGTACCATTCTACAGCTGGGTTGTATAGAGCAGTGGTTCTCAACATGGGTCATCTGGCCCCCTAGGAGGCCACATGGAACAAATGGAACATTAGGGGGCCACAGTAAGTTTCTGAAGGGGCCACCCAAACATACCTGCCAGGCGTATGATCAATTTGTCACATCTCATTCGTTGTGCTAAGTTCAGTAGCTTATATATTGAACATTACTCTAGTGGACTCGAGTAAGCAGACGAAGTTTATGGAATCTCCCGTAATGAAAAAGCTTTTGTCACCCCTACTAAAACTTAATATAGAATTGATAGTTTTGTTATGTACTACAAACACTTTGTCTTTATAATTCTATAATTACCTATCAATTGCAATATTTTTTGTTAGTAGGCCTTATGCTGCTACAATGCATTTTACATTTTGTCTGGAAATTTGTTTGCTTGTACACAATTATGTCTATAGAATTGATCGTTTTTGTTAGGTACTACAAACATTTTGTCTTTATGCTGTAATTCTATTTGATACAGCTCAGATTAATACACAGTGCAGAAAGGGGTCTTGGGCAAAAAAAAGGTCGAGAAACCCTGGTACGTTTAGGGAACTCCCCCTCTCGATGGCTGGCAGCAGGACTAAGCCAATAACTGTGGGGTTGGGGGGGAGTGTCGTATATTAGTAATTAAAATTGTGATTAGAACGAACATTGTGTCTCTTCGCAACTCTAGATGTCATTTATCCAACACCTGTCCATAAGTGACCCACAACTTCATAAATTAACATTTTACCTGAAGATGCCCCCAAGCCTGGCCTCACCCCCAGCTTATTTCACCTGATGAATAAACACCTTAACACTGCCTTGGAGGATAGGATAAATGAATACAAGCTCAGTTGCCTATTCTTCATGTGATCCAACTGAACTCCATAACACCGGCTTAGTTCTACCACTGTTGTGAAATATTCAGTACAATACTTTAAGCTAAATGAAGTACAGTGTTTGACAAAGAGTGTTAGTTACTAGATGGTTAATGAGGTGTAGATGCCAAGTGAAACGAAAACCCTCTGCCTCTGAGACACATTACACTTATGCTCTCAGGAACCATAAAGTTAGAATTATCCAAAGTGAAGTAGATTTGTTTATTCTTACAAGTAACAAATTCCAAGTGTTCAAAAGAATTGAAAACCCCCAGAATTTATCGAGTGGACTTAATGACATAACGTGCTTTACAAAATTAGGGGTTAATGAAAACGCCAATATATACAAATAAAGGAAACTACTATATACTGAGATGTGTCTACAGTATTCATGGCTTAGTAATGATGTAGAAATTAAGTTCAGTAAAGGTTATGGAGTATTAGAAGGGAATAACTACATACTCTCAAGTGGTAAAAATGGAGCTTTCAGATTTTGTGACTTAAAATGTTACTTTTGTGTTTTTTTGCATGTGGTGCTTAAAACATCTGTGTGCTTGTTGATTGTCTCTTAAAAAAGCTTAACAAACATGCCACACACATATGTATATGCAAGTAAATCGCTGTAGGTGTGCGTGATCCAAGTATATGCTGATAACCACAAGGAAACGGTCTGTATTCACCCCTGAAGATGTGAATTACACGAAAGCGCTTGGGAACTTCGTGTTTTCTTGTTTCCTTGTGTTTATCAGCATATATATATATTTACATATAAACATTTACAAAGGTTTAAATTGGGACCTTTTATTAGGTGACTGACTAAGTGCCGAAAAATTGGCAAAAAGTGTTGGCTGCATCTCTGCCAGGTTTGTTTTAGATCCCTCGGCCGTGTGTCTGCATGTTGCTTGTACCTTGCTTATTGTTGTGATTATCTTCCCTTCTATAATACGGGTAATGGATCACATGAAGTTTAGGCACCGCAACTTATTTCATCTTATGACTACCACCTCAATGCTAACCTAACCTAACCTACCCTTCCCCATTCCCTGGGTGTTAAATCATCAGATGAAATAAACTGGGGTGCCTAATCTAAATGCATTCCAAAATATTCCTAATGTGGTCTTACGTGAATTCCATTAGCATGCCGATAAAAAAGTACGCAATATATTCAGGATGTTGTTGCCTTTGATGAATATATTTTAGGACTTAACAGTTAAATTGAAGATTGACTTAAGTGTAATAAGGACCTCGAGGCTAGAGATACTCCAGTACCAATTTCTATAAGCGGTAATTATTATTATCTACTGTTTATATTCATATTAATTTATTTTGGTTCAGGTCACGGTATGAAACACTATTTGAGTAACATACAAGAAATGTCTTCTCTCTCTTCTCTCCTCTGTCTCCTCCTCCTCTCTTCTCTCCTCCTCCTCTCTTCTCCTTCTCCTCTCCTCTCTGCTATTTGCTGTTCCTCTTTTCTCCTTTCCTGCCATTTTCCGCTCATGAGTATTTTTCTTCATTCTTCCATTCTTTCTACACATTTTCATTATTTGTTATGAAAGCCTGTGGCAATTACTCCATTGATTAGCTAGTCAGATGAACAAGAACCAATCATATACTTCAGCATATATTTTGAGGTTTGCGATTGGTTGATAGACGTGTGTGTGTGAGAGGAGGTGGATGGTACCTGAAGTGTTTGGGGGAAGGTTTGTCCTAAGAAATTGAAAAAAAAAATCAACATGTAAATAATTTGTGAATGTATTTAGAATCTCAAAAAAAATTAGTACAGGCTGTAATGTGGTTAACTGTAGTTCATTCCCTTATAAACTTTTAAATTCTCTATGGTGTTGCCTCAATATACAGAATCTTAAGATCCCAAAACACTGCTCTTTCTTAGATTCTCATTGTGTGTGTGTGTGTGTGTAAAATATTCCATGGCAGCATTAGCGATCATGAAGCATTAATGGTAGTAGCCCAGACGTGTGTGATGTCGTGGATAACTGTGGATTTGGTTTAGTTCAGTACATCTCTTCTCTGGATTATTGGCAGGTGACTTTTCCTTGACTCAAATGTTTGAGATTCTCCGAGACAAGGAATCTGGGATTTGTCGTGGCACAGACCATAATCGCCCTACTGCTGGGAGTATGGTGAGTCTTTCTTCAGTGAGCTTTTAATTGGCTACGTCTTAGTTTTGTTTATTGTGTTTCTTATTGTTTTCTATTGAGTACAGTAATTTTATGATATATTTTTTGAAGTGTACAGTATAGTCTCGATTTACGCGGATTTCCTTTACGCGTTTGGTCATTTACGCGGATTTCCTTTTCGCGTTTGGTCATTTACGCAGCACCTGGCCAGACCGACAATTATTAGTTAAGCGGTATATTCCATCATTTACGCGGGAAGCGGCGCGGTCAGGGTGTTCACAAGGTCGCCCAGTCAACAAAACATTACCGAGTTCTACACCCGCCACCCACCACAGCCGGCCCGAGTCAGCGATAGTGAGGATATGGACTTTGAGGGGTTGACAAAGAGGCCCTGCAAGCCTCTGTGGTGGATTGATACAGGTGATGCAAGTGATACAGGTGAAGGCCAATAATCTGCCCTCTGCCTCGGAACCAACCCCCCATCCCCATGTGCCCAGCCATCTCTTCTACTAACATAAGTGTTAAAAAACCTAATATTATTGATATTTCTCTTAAATATTAATTGTGTGCTCATACCATCATAAAATTAAGATGTTATTTTCACTACAACGTACGTATTGTCGGAAAAAGGGTAGTCTGGGGGTCGGCCCAGTCTCTATTTCAATTAATCCCATATGTTCTGTTATTTCGTTTACGTGTTTCTCGTTTTATGCGGACCTCCACGGGTTTAATTGACCGTGTAAACCGAGACTATACTGTAATGTTTACAATCACTGTTGGGACTCAATGTAACATAACCTTTTAAAAGATTGGTCCCCAAGTCCTTTTCTAAGATTAGATTGGGGCTGACTGTACTGTACTGCTGTTTGACCAGTTGCTCATTCTTTCACCTCAAACATTAAGCCATTCCTTGAGTACAGTGCTGTGTATAGTTACTTGCTGTTCTTCAGATGAGAAACTAAACTCTAACATTAGGTGTCCATTTTTCTCATAGACTTTAGTTTCAGATTATAAATAGGTAGTGAATAACTGTTGATTTATAAAGAAGTGTTGTTATTAGGATTTATGTTTGTGCCAGAAACTTCCAGTGAGCTAATTCCATGTCTAGAGCTGTCATTTTCTTCAGAGGTTTGTTATTATGCTACAGGTGTCTTATATGCCATAGGAGAATTATCATTGATGGTTCATGTAAATTACTTGGATGGGTTGGTTCTCATATTCAGACAGAAATGTAGTTTATATTTGAGAATTGGCTCCTACGAAAGTTCATTAGCAAGACTGATTTAGTTTTTGTATGTCTTATTCGTTGTGCCACTGATCATGTCACCGACCTATAATTATTAGTTTAAGGCGTTTGCTGTTTTGATTCAAAATTCTTTCAAATCTTTTCAATAAAGGTACTTGACTGACACAAGCCTTGGGCTACCTCCCAGTCCTCTTGACACACTGTTGACTCTACCTTCTTGGACATTATAAACTTAGATAAATAAATACTATTTCATAGGTAAATTAAGAATAATAACAGGACAAAATGTAAAGTAGGTGAGTATGGAGGCTCTTGTATTATCATGAGATGGAGATAAACTCTGTAAGTGTCTGAATTAAAAACTAATTGCTAGTGTGTATGTGTGCATGCATGTTGTATGCCTAATGTGTGTGGGCATGCATGTGCATATGCAACATGTCTGGGTATATAAAAGAGGCTCTTAAGATTATTATATAAACTGTCTTTAAGGATTAGGTATGTTACAGTATATAAAGCTCAGTAAGTGTTGCATACATACAGTGTTAATGGTGTGCCTCCCGTTGTTAGGTGTCGGTGATCAGCCACGGTTCGGGACGACCCAGTTGCCACTGGTTTACTGGAACACCTGATCCTCAGCGTTCAGTCTTTAAGCCTTTCATCTTCACCAACAATGTCAAGATCTCGCCACACATCCAGAGCCCCAAGATCCCTGATGATGAGGACCCAGCCAAGGCAAGGCTTTATAAACTTCTCTTATTCTATGTAGTTATTGTATTTTTTGTGCTTGTCTCTACTTCACAACTCATGCCTAAAGATTGTTTGGAACAAGGACTTCTTGTATGATCTATGATAGTTTTACATTTCTTAAACTGGACTAACAATAACTGCAGGATTCACTACACAGACTGAGGATCAGTTACTCAGAGCTGGAATGTATTAACTATAATTAATCTTCATATTTGCTTGCTTTCTTTTTTTTTCTTGCAACATACACTAAGGTCACACACAACAATGACTTTTACCACTTGTATTTGCAGGTTACTCCTCGATTTGCCAAGAAAGTCAATCGAAGTCACTTGTTGTATCGCCGCCAACAAGCTGCCACTTTGAATGGTGGGAGCATCGTGAACACTTTACGAGACCTGGAGAGAAATTGTGTGAAGGAAACGGAAGCTTGTCTCCAGAGCTTTGATCCAGAGAGGCTGTCCGAAATGGACGACTTATTTAAAGATTGTGTTGACTCAGAGCTCAAGTTTTATAAGTAAGAATTTTTTATTAAAAATTGGAGCTTGAATGCCACTTTGTAAAACTATTAGGCTACTAGTCGTGTACTGGGTTATTATGGTTATTGAAACTGACAAGGGTAAAAAATCCTGCCATAGTAACCCTGTGTATCTTCTCCACCTTATGGTAGTTAATGCAGTATATCTGAGGCCAAGTCTGCTGAGGTAAGGAGGATGATCATTATTATTACTCCATATGTCAAGAGTTACAGTAGCTACGTTACCTTAAAAACACTCCCAGGTGGATTTATATATACAGTATACATCTATGTATTTATATACTGCATATATATCAATCTTTTGTGGCATTTGTGATCCCAGGTCATTGGTTTGTGTTCGTGTGCGAGTAATGTGGTCGTGACGATGGGGGGTGATGCCACAGCCTCATGATGTGTTCTTCCAGCAGATTCTTAATTAACATTTATACAGTAATGACCGTGGAAATTAGAGGGACATTTTTTTATACAGATATTGTACTTTTAGTGTTATAAGTAGTTGCAGTTAGAGAAATACCTCACTCAAGAGTTTACAGACACAGACACTGAAATGTGTAATTATAAGCATATTGGCAGTTTTTTTTTTTTTAGAAATTTTCTAGTTATCAATGATAGAAATTTTGCACTACTGTTTCAATTCCCCCCCTCCCCCCCACACACACATACATGCAGCAAACCAAGTCATTTATTTTGTGAATGTAAAACAAGAATGACAAAGTGATAGATATTTTCGTTTTGCATTTCCAAAGAGGATTATAACCCATTGAAATCTATTAGACACTTTGTCAACCTATGCTGGGTCTTAAAGAAAAACTAACAATAATATTTTGGGAAGGGTATAAGGTCTTGGATATTTCTTGTATTATCATTGTATTGCCGTATTTGTTCCATGTAATGAGTGCACTTGTAGCCGAGGTGACTCTGTATGTATGTTTTAACAAGTGTTTGTTTGTTAGTTTTTGTCTTCCGGGGTGTCTTTTAAGTACTCGTATGTCCCAGAGAAGGTTTTAAAGTAATTCAATTCTCGGATGGAAGACAGCAGGAGCAGCTATGTAATTTATTTAGAGTTAGGTCGTCGTCATTTGTTGCATCGATGAGTGTACAGTACATCATCACTTGTTCATGATGAGTGAGTGAGTGTCTTGGTAATGTACAGTTGGAGCATTATAAACAATCATTCCAGATGAACCCAAAGAATGTGACTCAATGGTACATAATTATTATTGTGATGTTTTCATAGGCAGTTAATAGAAGGAAATACCACAGACAAGAACGATACTCTGTACTATATTCATTAATGCAGGTTTATGGATAATCGAGCCTAGAGAATCGTGTATCCGAGATGTTGCTTCAATTACAACATACAAAGAGTCATTGGGATTAGTATTATGTTTAAAGAAAGTGTTTATTTACGTAGATCTTTACATATCATAATTTTCTTGGTGTTTACTGGTGAATTTTGCCATTAAGTAAAGGACTTGAGGCTTTTCTGCATTTTTACACTTAACTAAAATCTTGTGTAGTAATGTGACGTTGACACTTTAGTCGGCAAACTTCTGTACCGTTAAAATTACGACCATAGTCGGATTATTTTTTAAGTACGTTTCTGCATTTAAAATTTATAGAGGCTTAGTATTGCTGCATTAAGGAAGACATCTGATATCTACATTCCTTCACTTGTCTGCAGTCATGACGAGAATTAGAAATAGATCGCAGTTTATCGTATAACTCCTAGACTGGTTATGTTTGTATAGATGGGCAATATTTAAACTATTCCTGGCATTTAGTTCACAAAAACTAATGACGTGATTATCCTGTGGTACTATGACTGCGTAAACCTCAACGCTAAGACTGGATCTTTGAGTTTTATTTTGCTATTGATTAGAATTAAAAAAATCTGCTTTAGTCAACTGGTAATAACTTCGGTACCAGGGGGTGATAACTCTGTATTCGTATGATTAAAACCAAAGAACTTTTAAGGTGATATTATCTTTTAAGAGAGAGAGAGAGAGACAGACAGACAAGCAGACAGACGGACAACTTTATCTATTTTTACTTGAATCCGAGTTTATTTGTAGTTTTTTTACATTTTCCTGGATTAAGTTTCAGCAATTAACATTTGAGGAAGAGCAAAGAAGGAATTATATAGTTGGCATTGATTATTTTTTATTTGTTTATTCATTTATTTACAACTTTGTTTTTTGTGAGAATTATGTTTTTAGCGGGATTAACTCATCGCAGTTACTCAATCTTGGGTTTTCTTAGGAATTACTTTTGGAGTCTTATTAAATGTCATATGAGGTGCTCCCATTGATAGTGATGAATCAACCAATGGCGCTCAAATCAGATTCTTGTTTCAACAGGAATCCCGACTCTCTTTCTACCCAATACAGGGTAGAAAATGGTTATAGTAGAGATCCATCACTCACACCTTGGTATGATAATGATTTGAGATACAGCATCAATTAAGTACTTAAATGTTGAACTTGGTCACTGTAGCATTCAATTTAATTATTTATTTTGGGTGTTTATTGTACAGCAAAGCCTCAAATAACGACGGTAATGTGTCCTCCAATATTGCAGTGTATGGTGACTCGCCGTATTGTGATTCATTAATTACCATTAAAGTAAAGCAATAATAATGAGATGCATTCCAAAGTGTGACCTTTTCATATCTTTTGTGTAACTTTTTACTCTCTTTTCCCCCAAAACATTAAAATTAATGAAAAATGCAAACTATATTCTTTAAATAATGTTTCTGAATGCACCTTATACAATATAAACGAATAATAATATGGTCACACAAGAGGAGACGGGATGCTATTGTTGTCAGTGTTTACACCCATAATGTAAGTTATACATCTGAAACTGAAGAAAATAAGACCCTGGTTGTAGCTATAGTAAAATTAATGTAAAAAAATGAATATGTATGTTTTAAGTAATGTTATTTAATGTTAATATATGGAACAACAGAAGTAGCTAACCATTAATGGTAAAGAAAAACGAAATAGAATGGGAATGCCAATGTATGTAAGTGCGCACATGTGAAAACATTGTCATTTCTCTACATAAGATTATGAAAGCAACACATATTAATGTTCATATATGTTTTAAATAATACTTACTAATGGTGGTAAAGTCTAAAACATAAGGACAGCCAATGAATGTTGTGTGAGTTTTTACTCAGATATCATAGCTGTTGCTGAAACTGTTACTGAACCTGAAGTTGTTGCTGAAGCTGCTTATGATGCTGAATTTGGTGGTGTAGCTGAAGTTGATGGTTTAGGCCTTCAAATGATAATGCTGTCGAAAGAACTTTTCACAGCCGCTTTCTTTACTCATTTTACATCTTTATGTAGAGGTCATTT
Source organism: Homarus americanus (assembly GCF_018991925.1). Classification (NCBI taxonomy): domain Eukaryota; kingdom Metazoa; phylum Arthropoda; class Malacostraca; order Decapoda; family Nephropidae; genus Homarus; species Homarus americanus. The sequence goes on from NW_024722227.1 coordinate 27,416,323, forward strand.
GTGTTTTTCACGTCCCTGTTAATTTTAATGCTTTGTTCTGTTAATGGATCCACTTCAGAAAATATGTTCATTGCTTGCTCCATATAATATCCACAGACCTCTCACCTTTTTCATATCATTTTAACACATCTAGTTTCTCGGCTAAGCTTATACACTTTCTTTTAGCTTTTGAATCAGCACTACCATCACTCGCTCAAGTTGAATAGGGATGCAAAAATGCCATAAGAAACTTGAGAAAGGTTTTCTCCTTTTCCTGTTCAGATGCATGAAAACAAAAGGCCTGCCAAGCTGCGACTGTTTATGCTGGCGTCACCACTCACAAACCGGGCAGCCTCCGTGCACAAGGCGTGTTTTTTGTTTTTTAATAATACATCGGGATTTAGTTATTATTTATATGAAAATGTAATTTTACTTTATTTTTTATAATATTTTTGTCGTAAATACAAAGAAAATAATGGTGTAAATTAAATTGGGTCCTGAATTAACCAGGGTCTTAAATATGAATCGTCGTTAGTAGAACCGTCGTTATCGGAGGCTTTCCTGTACTGTATTCATGATTTTTTTTTGAGTTGTGATGATATGGAGGAACAAAATGGTAGTAGCACTGAGAAGAAACAACAACAACAGTAACAATAACATATCTTTGTTTTGATGCTCACGTTAGGTTTTTAAATTTTAGATATAGTGCGGTGGAAAGCAGTTTAATGAGTCGCCAATATATCGTCGTCTGCACTTCTAATTAAAAGTCACCGGATTATTGACGACTGACGCATTGACGTACAGTACACACTGGAGTATGTCTTCTCTCCAGTCGCAGGTCAGATGGGCCACAGCACACGCACACATACACAGAACCCAACCAGAACTAACCTGACTATCAGAATTAGGGGTCATCAGAGCTCATTGTGATTGGGCTTCTATTCTCATGGTGAGGATAGATTTGTTTGGTTCTCAAAAGCACTGAGACCCATTTGACCAGCTGCCTACTCTTCTGCATGGTAAAATTAAAGGGTTAGGTTTGAATTAAGAAGAGGGAATAATAATGTGGAATACCGGGCATATATATATATATATACAGCATATATTTGATAAGGTTATAAACGCTTGGGTATTATTTTCCTTGGAGCCTGAAGAAAAGAACTTCTAAAATACAGCCTAAGGGAGTAACTTGATTAGGACGTAGCCAAGTGAACATATTTCCGGTAGTGCCCCCAAAGTTTTCACGGTGTAAGACGCGTTATAACCTTGATCATCTATTTTTTAGAGGATACAACGGTTGCTTTATGGCTTACCTCTCTAAGTCATAGTATGGTCTTGTCTGCTGCATGTAATAAATTAATCTCGCTTGAAATATTATTTAGCGTTGGAGAAGGCTAAAAGCACGGTTCCAGTTTTGCTGTGTCATTTACTGGGGACTTGGCTAAGTTGGTTCTTGGCATTTAATCATGAAATATATACCTACACTGTGTAATGCTCGGTTGTCACAATTGTTTCCATTTTGTGAAGAATATGTTTTAATTTTCAAGTATTAAGTGCCTGAAACAGATATACAGAAAATTATCACCCATGCCGAGACCCAACTTGGTTAAGTACGACACTACACTTTATTTCTTTGAAGATGGCCGTCGGCCTTACAGTATTTTGTTGCTCTGTGAATATTGAGGTTCTCTTGCCAAGCTTTCCCTGTGCAAATTTTAGCTTTTTCCCTCAAAATCTTGTACTGTATATAGGAAAGTCTTAATGCAATAAAAAATATCAGATTCCATCAGTTTATGTTGTTTATTTTGTCTTGTATTACAATTTGATCTGAAGAATTTATCTACTAATGTTGTCTCACTGTGGAGTCCAAGAAGTAGGTTGGCAGGTGAACCCGATGATGATATTATTAAAAGGTTATTATGAAGCATGGAACTGAATTCTCCCTTAAGTATTATATTCTTAATGATTTATTTGTGAAGTAAATAAATTGTTTGGTCCCACAAAATTTAGCACTGTAAACCCTCTCTCCTGTGCACTACTGCTGCTGTCAACAATGACTTGTCCAGTTCCCCAAACTCTGCTGTGGCAGGACGCAGATACCACTTCACCACCTATCCATAATAAAGCCTGCAAATTCTAAGTGATTTTTATTACTTTTCCTTGTACTAAAGAAAAAGTTACTTATTACTGTGTGTGTATTTTGTGTCTGTCTGTGTTATGTGTGTGTGTGTGTGGTGTAATGGTCAGCATGCTCGCCTCGCAAGCGAGCGGACCCAAGTTCGATCCTCGGGCAGGGTGAAACTATGGGCTAACTATGTCTAACCAGCAGTAATTGGGAACCTGAATGTTTATCGATTTGCGGATCGTATTCTGGGGTTATGGTTAGCCAGTGCCGTTGGCATGTTGTCCGGTCTTCTTGGACTATTCCTTGACTCTGGGTCATGCAACTCGTTAACTCAGGGTGTGGTTGTTGTGGGTGACAGCTTCTACACCTTAAACAAATTCACACCAAGGTGGCCCTTGGGCCGGCCATTCTCGTTACACGAGGGGCAACCATTATTACTATTATGTATGTAAGTATGTATGTGTTATTATATAAACCTGAAATGCTGAGGACTTGAAGTAAAAATAATAACTTCAAATGTAATGTACAGTAACATGTGGGAAATGGCTGTGGGGGAGTTTTTGTCATCTCTAGGAGGAGCTGCAGTCACCAGAAGTTCCTTAATTTATAATACAGTTTAGTAAGTATGTCTCCTTTGTATCTAAACTTACCTTAAAATGTCACTGCCCAATAATGGTGTTTGAACCTGGACTGAAACACACGCACCATGTTTCATCTGTGAATCTTATTCTTGTAAACTTTTGTTGATGATAATCAGTTCTTCATTCGTCTTGCATTACATAACATTAATTATAAACTCTTAACATACATATACAGTACTGTACTGTATATATACTGTATGCTGTATATATATACCTGTATAGAGAGAGAGATGAATTATAGTACACTATATACTTGAAATATACAGAAAAAGAAAAATGACATACAGTACTTTGATCATATAATTAGGGATGAAGGGATACTAACAAATGTTAATGGGCAAAGTTGAGGGTAGGAGGGTCAGGGGAAGGTAGAGACTGGGATGGGTGAATGAAATTAAAAACTTGGTACCCAGAGAGATACAAAACCTTGGAGGATTGGTAAAAACAGCCGGAGAACATTTCGAGTAGAGGACTGTGGTCACCATCCCTCAGATATGAGGACGGTACTCTTGATTGATTGATAAAGGCAGGAAAATGGCTTGGATCTGTACTGAACACACTAGATTGTTGATGTCATGTTATTACTGTGCTTCAACTAAGTTCAAAGAAATGGCTGCTAAGATTCAATGTCACAAAGTGTAAGAGGCTGCACCTGGGGCGTACCAACGGTAAGGAGACATATCACATGTCCCAAACGGGACGAAGAGACTCCTTTAATTGAGACAATGTGACAAGGACCTAAGTGTGTATGTTGACAATGAGCTGAAGTTCTTGGGCCACTGTGAGAAGAAGGTAAATCAGGCAACTAAATTATTAGGACTTATAAGGTCATTCAGATATCTAGACGGTCCATCACTCCTAATGATCTTCAAGAGTGAAGTGCTTCCACGTCCTCAAGATATGCTAGGGACTGTCAGTTGAAAGATTAGAGCGCCTGAAATTGCCTATCTCATACTACAGACGGGCAAGGGGAGACTTAATTGAGGTGTATAAGCATCTCAAGGGGCACTACTCAGTCGAGTGTCCTTACTTGGAGCTGGCGGACGCCCGCCCCACAAGGGGACACAGCTCAAGATTGAAGCCGCAGGTCCAGAAAACTGTGAGGGCAAACTTTTTCGGAGTGAGAGTTGTGAACTCTTGAAACAATCTACCAGAAAGAGTAGTGACGGCACCGAGTGTCAGCTCTTTCAAGACCAAACTTGACCAACACTGGAGCAGGTTCGCTGATTGGCTGGGCGAAGACGGGAGAGGAGTTGCAGGGAGAGCAGGTCACTACAAGGTAACGTAACCTATCCAAGTCCAAATAGCAAAATATTAATTCTTTCTATAGGAAATGTGAACGCCAGTCATATCAATCTTAACCGAATATTTGTGAACTAGGCAAACATACATAATGATGATGGTGATAATATTAATGATAAAAACAGAAGTAATAATATAAAAAAACACATCAGTTATAATAAAAATGATAAGACGTGAATAATAAAACAATAAAAAATTATAAGAAGTGATTAATAACTAAACAAAAGAGTATACTGTATACTTCATCCCTCTCAAAGATTTTCGAAACTATCTTGAACTCCCATTTTCTCCGTCACCTTGAACGCCATTCTCTTTGTCGGATCACCAGTAAGGCTTTCGCCAAGGAGATCTACTGGTGATCTGCTCTCCTACTGCACCCATCTTTGGTGCCAGGGGTGTCTCAGCAGGTTCATTCAGTCCTGTGAAACTCCAACACTTGTTTTGAGATGTTTTATGAAACATTGTCATGAACTATGACGGTCAGTTTAGTTGTCGCTATTGTCGTGGTAAAACTGTCACAATGAAGTGCTACAAAGTCTTAAGAAATGAAGTTTTATAAAGTGCTACAGTAAATGTTATAAAGTACTACAGTAAAGTGTTATAAAGTGCTACAGTAACGTGTTATAAATTGCTACAATAAAGTGTTATAAAGTGCTACAGTAAAGTTATATAAAGTGCTACAGTAAAGTGTTATCGCTGGTGAAGGAACATACAATCAAGAGGTAAGTGGTGGTCAAAACGGGGTATTTGTTGATGTTAATGTGTTAACTATGAGAATATACAGCGAGGTTGACCCAATGCCTTATTATTCAATAAAAACAATTTTTATAAAGTCTTTAGGTCATTGATACTCAACTTTAGATATCTAGGAATAATTTCTTAAAACAACACATAGACAATTTTGCAGAAAACGATAATTATTTGCCTACTTTAGAAAACATACGCTTTTCGAGACCGAGATAAGAAAAGCAAAGAGGAAAAATGAACTGAAAGTACCAAGGGAAGCTAAGTCAAACCCCAAGGGATTCTTTCAAATGTATCAAAATAAAATACGAGAAAAGATTGGACCAATACAGTCAGATACCGACGAGCTAACGGATAACGACGGAGAAATGAGCAATAATCTGAATAAATATTTTTCAACAGTTTTCACCACCGAAAATTTAAACATGATACCCGAGGCACCGACTCTATACAGAGATAGTGAATAAAAGAAATTAAGCTAGGTAGTGGACGAGTGGAATAAGTTACCAAATATCATCATTAACTCTAATACGCTGGATAGCTTCAAACATAGGTTGGATGGATATATGAGCAATAGGGGTTGGGTGTAAATGGGACTGCCCAGTATGAGCCAATAGGTCCGCTGCAGTGTCCTCCATTCTTATGTTCTTATGTAGTAGCACCACTAATCCCAAACATATACACATAAATAAAAAAATTAAATTAAAAGGAAAATTAGACACACAAGTAACGAGGGTATTGACACCATTTTTAACTTAACATTACATTTATTTAAGGTACAAAAGATAAAACACTTATAGGTAATCGTTGAGCAGAGGTACACCGGCCAGGTACAGTTCACCGCCCAGGTAATCATTGCAGTGGGCAGGTAAGGCATGATCAGCGACCTGTGGGGGTAACAATGTCTTTTAATCATGTTAATTAATGTTGTTAAAATCCTACGTGTTGTAGTATTTTGTGTTGTAGGAGGGTAGGATTTTATTGTTGTAGGATTTTGTGTTGTAGGAGGGTAAGATTTTGTTGTTGTAGGATTTTGTGTTGTAGGAGGGTAAGATTTTGTTGTCGGAAGGTAGGAATAGGTTAGGTTAGATTGGTTTCGATTATAAACTATAATTTGAAAGTTCTTGAAACAGTAAACACGATGAGCAAACCAGGACTGTCCAACACCACTTACCATAACCAAAACCGCCGAACCTGTGACCCCCGAACCCATGTCCGAATCCATTTCCGAACCCATGTCCGAACCCACGTCCGAATCCGTGACCAAATCCACCGTGTCCGAAGCTGCGACCACCATAGCCACCATGACCACCATAACCACCATAACTTCTGTAGCCGTAACTTCTGAAGCTTGGATCAGGGACTGGGGAGGCCATTGTAGCTGTCATGAGTACCACCACCATCAGGACGAGCACCATAACCTGGAACAGAAGATGGTAGGATTATGGTGGCAGACAGATGAAAATATTGTGAATTTAATGGCGCAATAGAGAGATATTGTATAAGTAAGTTTATTAATTGTTTTACAGTATTGTGGATTTGATTTACCAGATGGATGTTTTGTAAATGTGTAAATGATGTATTATATAGTGTGGGTAATTTACGGAAGATGTTTTGTGAAATTAACGACCATGAAACACAACAATGATAAAATTTACACATTTTTATAAGAAACAAGTTTAATGTTATTTCTGACTGTCTTTCCACACACATACTCCACATAATCTCAACATATTTCACATTTTCTATCTCTTTTCATTCTTTCCCACTTCTTCTTTCTTCTCTCCGTCACCCCACATCATTTCTCTCTCCCCCCCTCTCTCATCCCCCCTCCTCCCTCTCTTCCAGCATCCCTCTCTTTCCTCTCCCGTCTCTCACATTCCCCCTCCTGCACCTCATCTCCCCGCCAGCAGTACTCACAGTTCTCAAAGCCATGTTGAAGTAGATCCACCTGTGGCTGAACTGACCGTAAGACGACCTCGCGTTGTGATGAAGACGCCTCGCCCCGCTCTAGGTATATATACCCTGTCCCTACCGTTCACTTTGCCCCGCGGAGCTCCAGGATCAACGGGGCGGGGCGGGGCGGAGTGGGGGGTGAGAGAGAGGGTGCGAATGGGTTACTTGTCCCTCCCGAGGCTGAGATAAAAGTATACATTCACATCTACTGCAGGTTTAAGGGCGCGAGGTGACGTGTGTGCGTGTGTGTGTGTTGGGGGGGGGGATAGCATAAGTAAAACACACTCTTACACACACACACACACACACACACACACACTCTTACACACACACACACACACACATCGCCCCCTTAATAGTTCACCTGGCGATAAGCTAATTAGATCAACAGGTGTGATTGGTTGATGTAGAACTTGTCTTATAATTAAACAGTATTGACCTGACCTAATGTGACCTGACCTAATGTGACCTGCCCTGACCTGAAGGGACTTTATATACATGTAACCAAATGAAGGAGTAAGAAGAGAGAGGGAAAATAAACGGAGAATAACACAAACAATGAAATATTATTGACAACGAAATTTATACTGAAAAATAGTTCTCAGATTGGTTAGGTTAGGTTACGCTATTTTATGTTACGTTACGTTAGATTAGGTCAGGTTAGGATAGGTTAGGCTAGAACAGTTAAGACAAATTTAGATTTAGGTGCGAGATAGGTAAACATTGGTTTGGAAATAGAGTAGTGGACGAGTGGAACAAGTTACCAAATATCATCATTAACTCTAATACGCTGGATAGCTTCACACATAGGTTGGATGGATATATGAGCGATAGGGGTTGGGTGTAAATAAGACTGCCCAGTATGGCCCAATAGGTCCGTTGCAGTTTCCTTCATTCTCATGTTCTTATGTTCTTGTGCTAGGTTAGGTTAGAACAGTTAAGTTAAGTTAAGTTAGGTTAGGTTAGGTTAGATAAGGGTAGGTTAGGTTAGGTTAGAGCAGATAGATTAGCTTAAAACAGTTAGGTTCTGTTAGGTTAGATTATGCTAGAACAGTTAAGTTACTTTAGGCTCGGTTAGAGCAGCTACATACATGTCAGTTTGTTATAAGGTGAAGAGTCAAGGTTTTTCTGCTCCAACATTTGTTCAGAAATGTCGTGGGAACCAGCTTGTCGTGCCCTGGGATCGAACCCGAACCAGTAGCGCAACGCAACGATACACGAACCACTATTCTCAGTACCTTATCAGGGCTCACGATTATCGAAGGTATTGGACTAATTACAGGTGATTATTGGTAATTATTGGTATTATCTGCTGTTGTCGTGATTATTAGATACGTTAGATTAGGTTAGGTTACGTTATGGCAGGTTTGGTTATGATAGGCAAGGTTAGGTTAGGTTAGGTTAGGTTAGGTTAGGTTAGGTTAGGCTAGGCTAGGTTAGGTTAGGTTAGGTAAGGCATGAGAAAGATTTGGTTTGTAGGGCGTTACGACAAAAGTCAGGTCACAGGTGGATTATAAAGGGCACCTCAGAGTGTCAATTGGACCACCTTAGCTCTAGGAAAGCTTGATATGACGCAACGAAGCAACGGAAAATCGATCCCTTATCAGCTAGAGTATGCTGGAAGCTTTGGCAGAGTCCTGAGGCTATTACACGGAACAATAGAGTCCAGGTCAGCTACGATCGAGTCCAAGGGAGATAGAATGATAGAGAATAGAGTCCAGACCAGCTACGATGCAGTCTACCTACGATACAATCCAGCTACGATACAGTCCAGCTGAAATATAACATCAATATTTATAGATTTCATGTCAGCTATAATAGATGTCAGATGTAATAGAACAAAACAATAGACCATAGAGCCCAGGGCAGTGTCGATAGAGAGCATGTGTGACTCTATAACTCTAAGACAACAGGTGTTTACAGTCCACATGAACCACACGAGACTAACACCTACCGAATTTAATCAAGTTTGTCAGCATATTACAGAAGATCATTAGGTAGAGTGATAACAAACATGTCTTGTGCGATATTTTCATCTGGTTTTCCTGTAGAGTAGAATGATATTATCGGTTAGTTTACGGTAGGTTACGTTAGAGACAAGACTGCTTTCACTGGCCTATGCACAATATTTAATAGCCTTTTAATTAAATAACTCACATAAACTATATTATTTTTACGTTATCTTTTCTCACCTGTTAATGAAAATCTCACAATACCGATTTACCTGATCATAATAACTTAATCCATCTTAATAAACACAAAAAAACACGTCAGTTAGAGTTTAAAACACATATTTTCATCTCTCCTTCACCCTGTTTCATCACTTAGTCACTTACCGCTCTCTCTCAGAAGCGTCTCAGGACTTTCTTAACTTGGAGGCATATGATCCTCTATGTGTGTGTGTGTGTGTGAGAGTGTTCAGGGGATCGTGATAATGGGATTTATAATTTGTTGTTGTTTTTGTGATGTTTGATATTATTTTATAGTTCTAGTGAGTGAATCTTCTTCTTCTTCCTTCTTATATCTTCCTCTTTCTGTATTTTCCTCATTCTTTCTTCTTTCTTCTTTTGTTATTGTGGTTCTTCTTCTTTTTCTTCTTTTTCTTCTTCTTATTTTTTTATTATTATTAAGCAAACTACGGAAGAGCCCATGTGATTTGCTAAAGAAAACACGAGATAGAGAGAGAGAGAGAGAGAGAGAGAGAGAGAGAGTAGTGAAAGTCTCTATTTAGTGCTGGAGGTAACTAGGGAGGTGGTGATGGTTTGGTGGTGATAGTGGTGGTGATGGTGATGGTGTGGTAATGGTGGTGATGGTGATGGTAATGGTGAAGTGATGGTGTGGTGGTGACGGTGTGGTGGTGGTGGTGATAGTAGTGGTGGTGGTGATGGTGTGGTTGGTGATGGTGATCGTGGTGGCAATGGTGTGGTGGTGATAGTGGTGATGGTGGTGGTAATGGTTTGGTGGTGATAGTGGTGGTGATGGTGATGGTGTGGTGATGGTGGTGATGGTGATAGTGGTGGTAATGGTGTGGTGATGGTGTGGTGGTGATCGTGATGGTGGTGATGGTGATGGTGATGGTGGTGATGATGGTGGTAATGGTGGTGATGGTGAGTGTTCCCCCACTTGTACTCTGGTGAAAGTAACTTAACTTTCTAATTTCTTAAAGGCATTTAATTTTTTATTCGTTTTATCGAGTTTTTTATTCTTTTCTGATTAGGTTGGTTAGATTAGGTTAGGTTAAGGTTAGGTGAGATGGGGTGAAGTTATGTTAGGTTAGGTTAGGTTAGGTTAGGTTAGGTTAGGTTAGGTTAGGTTAAGGTTAGGTGAGATGGGGTATGGTTAGGTTGGTTAGATTAGGTTAGGTTAAGGTTAGGTGAGATGGGGTGAGGTTATGTTATGTTAGGTTAGGTTAGAATTGAAAGCTATTTCTCTTTCTCTGTCTGTCTGTCTGTCTGTCTGTCTGTCTGTCTGTCTGTTTCTCTGTCTGTCTGTCTGTCTGTCTGTCTGTCTGTTTCTCTGTCTGTCTGTCTGTTTGTCTGTCTGTCTGTCTGTCTGTCTGTCTGTCTGTCTGTCTGTCTGTCTGTCTGTCTGTCTGTCTGTCTGTCTGTCTGTCTGTCTGTTTCTCTGTCTGTCTGTCTGTCAATCAACATCTGTCTCTTATGATACTATACCGCACATCTTCCCAAACAGAATTCACATCTCATTAACCCTTCCTTCTTCTTTCATTCTCTTCCTTCTTCTTTCATTCTCTTCCTTCTTCTTTCATTCTCTTCCTTCTTCTTTCATTCTCTTCCTTTTTCTTTCTTTCTCTTCCTTCTTCTTCCAATTTCCTTATTTATCTTGGAGGAAAATTATCTTTGATGGTTTTGTTTAATGTTGTATATTTATAATAACTTTGACTTGACAACAGACAGACAGACAGACAGACAGGCAGGCAGGCAGACAGACAGGCAGACAGACAGACAGACAGGCAGATACATTCATTTTTCTTATAAAAGGGTCAAGTAAAACAACAGATGTAAAAGCTTTAAAATATATTAACTTTACCCATTATTACAGAATATATTTTTTCGACTCCTTCCCTCACCATCCTGGAAAAAAAACAGAAGCCACAGGTCATTTTAATAGCAACCTGTTTACTTAATTCGGTGTTAATACTGGGATAAAAATACATTGTCAAAAACACACGGAAGGTTTGGCGGTCTTTGTGGTTGTTAGAGGTTGTTAGTGTGTGGTTGTTAGAGGTTGTTACTGTGTGGTTGTTAGAGGTTGTTAGTGTGTGGTTGTTAGAGGTTGTTAGTGTGTGGTTGTTAGAGGTTGTTAGTGTGTGGTTGTTAGAGGTTGTGAGTGTGTGGTTGTTAGAGGTTGTGAGTGTGTGGTTGTTAGAGGTTGTGAGTGTGTGGTTGTGAGAGGTTGTGAGTGTGTGGTTGTTAGAGGTTGTTAGTGTGTGGTTGTTAGAGGTTGTGACAGGGGGAGGGGTTGTAGTTATGGTCAAGTAGAGGCAAAGTTACTAATAGTTAAGGTGTGGTGGTGAAAGATTTGGAGAAGTATATCTTACCGTAGCCCCCGTGGCCACCATGGCCATAACCGCCCCCGTGTCCACCATGGCCATAACCGCCCCCGTGTCCACCATGGCCATAACTGCCTCCATGTCCACCATGACCATAACCGCCCCCGTGTCCACCATGGCCATAACCGCCCCCGTGTCCGCCATGGCCATGACCGCCTCCGTATCCATCATGGCCATGACCGCCTCCGTGGCCACCATGGCCATAGCCGCTTCCGTGTCCACCATGGCCGTAACCGCCTCCGTGTCCACCATGGCCATAGCCGGGGTCAGGTAGAGGAGTGGCCATGGTAGAGGCCAAGACACAGGTGAGGGCGAGTGTGGCCACAACCTGCCGGAGACAAGACAACAATAGTTAAATGAGAAACATTTCTCACCTTTAACTTAACTCTCTCACCTCTCACTTAACTCTCACCTCTCACGCAATACAACACAACAAAAGAATACAAGAACAACTCTCAGTGTTACAGAACTCAACAACAACAACAACAACTCCCTTAACCTACAATCTTGGACACCATCTTGAGGCTCGGCGCTGAGGTCTTGAGTTGAGTGAAGTGTTGCAGTGAATGTTGTGTTGCTGCTACCGCTTCCTTCAACACTTATATACCCAACACCCTGACACACCCTGACACACACTGCACAAGGTGTCCCATCACGCTGGATTAACTGAGATAAATTTGGAAATGTAGCGTGAATGTTGCTGTATGTGTTCTGGGTACTTGCGTCAGCTGATGGTATATAGTACAAGGGCGTGTGTGTGGAGAGGGGGACACGCTCTCTAATCTTCAGAGGGGGGATATAGATAACCTCTATATCAAATAAGAGAGAGAGAGAGGGGGGAGGGGAGGGGAGGAAACAGGAAGAGGGTGAGTGAAGGAAGGAAGGAAGGAAGGAAGGAAGGAAAGAGAGAGAGACAGATCGACACATGAATAACACCTGCATCAAATGCATTACATCAAATAGGAAAAAAAAAATAGCGTCCACTGGGTCAGATGAGACTAAATTTACCCCACAGTTTGTAGCAGAGAAGTTGATCACCTCACCTTACCTAAAGCCAATGAAGCTTCCTGTGCTCTGTATACTCCACAGATGGATAAGAAAAACTGAGAATTTATCCACACAACAAATAGTCGAAATAGGATCGTATGGTAAAACTCTACTATGTTGTTTTAAGTATTTGATTAGGCTTTGGTAGATGTTATTAAGATGATTTGATGATTAGGGACCCCAGGTATTTCACTTTGAGATTAGTTATCCTGAAGCTAACCTAACCTAACTTTATCTAACGTAACGTAGAACCTAACCTAACTTTATCTAACGTAACGTAGAACCTAACCTAATAAAAATTAACCTAACCTAATCAAACCTAACCTAATCTAACCAAACCTAACTTAACCTTCCATACCCTACCCTACCCTAGATAGCTTAGATAGCGCAAAGGTGTTTAACCCCTTGAGTACGATGACATAACACCTTGAGTATAATAATTTAATACCTTGAGTACGATAATTTAATTCGTTTGATTATGACAAAATATTCCCTTGTGTAAAATACATTGTACTCAGGAGTTGTCATTGTACTCAAGAGGTTAATTGATCATACGCAGAGGGTTAAGTCATCGTACTCAAGGGGTTACGTCATCATACTCAAGGGGTTAAGTCATTGTATTTAAAGGGTTAATCCTAAGGTGAAATAAACTGGGTGTTTAATTTTCACGTGATCCATTTTAACTCTGACAGGCTAAATAAATCAACAAACATTACGCTGTTATTATGGTGAATTCTGAATATATGTGTGTGCCATACTTTTAGACACACGCATACACACACACCTTGAGTCAGCTTAATATTCCTGCTGAAAATAAAACAACAGAGATATTCTATTTATATTACGACAACCGAGGAAGTATATACAGTAACAGGTTGGTTTATTGTTGACATCATAATCAGCTGTTTATTGTTTACATTCCATCAGCTGATCAGATATGACAGAAGTTGCTTCATTAATTACATTGTTTATATCTAGTTTGAATGATTCAGGGGACAATGAGCTCTCTTATAGAAATAAAAATGAAAATAATTTATTATCGACAGCAAATTCTTCAATATCGATATATTAGTTACAAAACTATACAATGTTTACGACTATGACAGCGTCGGTGGATAAATTTAGCATCGCTGTTTTAAGTCTTTAGCGATACAGCGACATTCACGCTACATTTCCAAATTTATCTCAGTTAATCCAGCGTGATGGGACACCTTGTGAAGTGTGTGTCAGGGTGTGTCAGGGTGTTGGGTATATAAGTGTTGAAGGAAGCGGCAGCAGCAACACAACATTCCCTGCAACACTTCACTCAACACAAGACCTCAGCGCCGAGCCTCAAGATGGTGTCCAAGATTGTAGGTTGTTGTTGTTGTTGTTGTTGTTTTTGTTGTTGTTGTTGTTGAGTTCTGTAACACTGAGAGTTGTTCTTGCATTCTTTTGTTGTGTTGCATTGCGTGAGAGGTGAGAGTTAAGTGAGAGGTGAGAGAGTTAAGTTAAAGGTGAGAAATGTTTCTCATTTAACTATTGTTGTCTTGTCTCCGGCAGGTTGTGGCCACACTCGCCCTCACCTGTGTCTTGGCCTCTACCATGGCCACTCCTCTACCTGACCCCGGCTATGGCCATGGTGGACACGGAGGCGGTTACGGCCATGGTGGACACGGAAGCGGCTATGGCCATGGTGGCCACGGAGGCGGTCATGGCCATGGTGGATACGGAGGCGGTCATGGCCATGGCGGACACGGGGGCGGTTATGGCCATGGTGGACACGGAGGCGGCTATGGCCATAGTGGACATGGAGGCGGCTATGGCCATGGTGGACACGGAGGTGGCTATGGCCATGGTGGACACGGAAGCGGCTATGGCCATGGTGGACACGGAGGTGGCTATGGCCATGGTGGACACGGTAAGATCGCTGACTATAACACATAATCCAAGATAAAGTGTTTACCAACTTACAAAAACGAAAAAAAAAAAAATCCCGCCCCATCTTGAATGCCACTAAGGATCTATCCAATAAACGTCGAGGAGGTACTAAAATATAATTAATTCAGCCAATCAGCGGCGAGTACCAAATACTGTTTACCCTATCTTTCCCGACGCCAAATTATTGCTTTTAATGTCCAGTTTCTCTTGAACGTTGATGTGCGTTGACAGCTGTGAATATTTTTTACTGTGGTATTCTTGGAAATGATTCAATTAGACATTTACAGAGCAATAATTTTTCTTTGGAGGGGTGGGAGGGGGGTCAGTTTTTGTCTCCGGTTCAAGTAATATAGTTTTTTTTATTCTTTGTCTATTCAATAATCGTTATAGGAATAGTTAATATCTCTTATGATAATGTTTCTCTGTTTCAGGTTGGTAAGCAGGAATGGTTGACTGACACGAGACGATGAAATGAAGTGTAGCAACGAGAGAATATTTTATTATCCTACTATAAAATGTAAATAATGAAGAGATAATAATATGCAAGAAAAGTGTTCCTGCTTCATTCTAACCTAACCTAACCTAACCTAACCAAACCTAACCTAACCTAACCTAACCTAACCTAACCTAACCTAACCTAACCTAACCTAGCCCAAGGGTAACATGCTAGTTGGAATAGTTCACCAAGCGCTTGTTTTATACACATTACACAGCTTTGTGACGTCCCTGTTGTAAAAACGAGTCATCTGGTGACCTCCGTGTGTGCCCGCGTCTGCTCCCGGGTCCAGTGTATCAACAATTATGGTTATTTGTGTAATATACGGGAGCACCAGCAATGCTCACATCCCAAGTAGAGAGCACATCAAGCATTATATATTCCCCAGAGATAAAAAACTTGTGATGAATAGATAAGTAAATGCAAACGCTCTGTAAATTTAACACCAAATTTGCCCGTGTGTGTTCTCTCAACTTCAAAGAAAGTGATTACAGATTTGAATACAGAGTAAGGAAAATGCAGTTAAAAGTGTCACCAAGAAAAAGTAGAGCACTGTATCCATGGGCTGTATCAATCCTACAACTTCCAACGGCAAAATTCAGATGCAAGTATGTATTGTATTCTCAATGATCAGGCACTCTAGTCCTTGCTATATAAATTCAGGAAATGTGATGCCATGTCTGTCTTGTACTACCAGGCAAACCGAGAACTTGTTTGAAGAGAGGTAGCAAAGGTTTGTCTACATGATCCTGGTCTGTTAACCAAAGCTGTTATTTCAGAACGTGAGTCTGATTAAAGGGCGTAGGGGTTGAAGCACTGTAGGGAGATAAGGGATAATTATTAGTTTGATGAATCAGTTTACCACTAGAGTGAAGGTGTATCCTCATTTTGCTAATCAACTGTGTCTTGTTTGATCAATTCACAAGGAATTTTGCTTGTGGTGTTGTGGCTACATTTTTCTTCAACCGTTCGACGAATTTGTTCCTGACTTTTCATCGTTGGTGATTCTGGATAGCCATTACACACCACTACTACAGATGCTGCCATAATGCTTGATGACATAATTTGTGAAGGATTATAAGATGTCTTTGAGTATTGTAGGTCGAAGCCACACGACTTTATGAAGAAAGTGAGCGCCATCCACGACATATCGGTAATCCTAGGGAGCTGTGCCTTCCCGAGGTCCACATGTTCAAATGCAGTTGTGAGTGCTGCCTTGTTTCCTTTCCTCATTGAAACCTCATCAGAGTGTGAGAGGTGGGGCGGGGGGCTTAGGAGCTAACTCATAGGTCATGTAACTGGTCAGTTGGTCACCCTCTTGCGTTACTAATATTATCCTGTTGAATAGCTGTTGGTAGGTCACTGGAATAACTTCTTGGCGAACCTTAGCTTCTCGAGTCATCATTGCAATGGATCGTACTTTGTTCACCGACGAAAAACATTTTCGTCCACCAACCATGGTCGTATCCACGTGTGGCGCCGAAACAACACAAGGAAACATACCCATAAAGTTATGTGTGCTACCTGTAACGTGGTTAATTTTAGTATACTGTATATTAAATTACTTTATGAAATCCTGGATATCTTACAGTAAATAACAAATTATAAATTGACATGAAAGTGAAGAATATAACAAAGTAATAAGGTCTACATTATTTTACAGAGATATGATCGGCGCAATATTTATAAAGAACGACGGAGCAGCCGAGTGAGGGTGAACGTGTGGAGGTAGATGACTCCACGGCGTCGGGGATGTCTCAGAGATTCAGGGACAGTTTAGTGTCAAAATATATGTTGACATCCTTAAAGATTTTTTCCTCTCCTCTCCGAAAGAGGAATTTTCCCTTTTCTCTCTGCGCCATGATATTTACTACCACTGACTATCACAAGGTAAACTACTGCGACAAACTGCCTTTCAGTACTGTAGTTAGTAGTTTGATGTAATTACACAGGTAAACACAGAAACGCCTAACATATTGGTTTGGAACACCTTTCGTGAATTAAGTTTAAGATATTTGACTTTCTTTGGTTTGTCTGTAGTCTGTCTAAAATATTAAACCACAGAATATACCAGACAGATGTGTGGAGACGGTTGGTAGCGCTAGTTTAGTCGTGGTCTGAGTTGATCGTTCGGAGAAAAAACACGTCTTCGAAAGCGTTTATTTTTGGAATAAGAAAATAATTTAAAATGTGTTATATCGTTATTTGTTATGTTTAATACAGATTTATCTTATTTCCGTTTGTTTCCCGGTTGCTTGTTTATTTATTTTTAATTTGCAAATAAAATTGGATAAACAATATAAACAATTCTGTATATTTTTTGTCACACCAGTTAAAATAACACCACTTTGAGACATCGATGACGTGTACGTGCTTCGAGGGTTCAGAAACAGCTTTTCGATACATCAGACTCACTCATCCAAAAACGAGCCATTATACGAACTAAAGTACTGGAATATAATCTTGTGTAGTATATTACCTTATATTTATAATTCAAACATACAAAGACAAGCTCTCTAAAGCTACTTGTGTGAAGAAACAAATGAGTTATATCAGTGGGACGAGGTTTGACGGGATCGCTAAAATCTTGAATCTGTCTCGTTTCGCGGTTTCGTTTTTATGAGAATGTCAACGGAGGCCTCTAACAGGACAACACATAAACATTGCGTCTCTGCTTTAGTGCGGGTGAGGGCGTAAAAGAAGACTTACTGACATACAAATAGCCGGTGAAAAGACTGAAATTAACTAGGACTGTAAAATATCATAAAGTGTTCGTCAGTGTAATAAAGTGTTTGTGAGTGTAATGAAGTGAATTAAGTGTCACAAAGTGTTTCTAAGTGTCGTAAAGTAGTTCTAAGTACACGGACAATCAAAATAGTCGGTGAGGTGAAGTGACTGAAATTAACGAAAAGTGAAAAATATTCGTTTTTATCCCAATTTTTTTTCCCAATTAGTATAATATTTTTCTAGTGTATTTTGGTGCTTTTAATTGATTCTGATATTAATTTCTTGCGGAAATGAGTCGTTCCTAACCTAACCTAACCTATTGAGATAAAAACGAATATTAACCAAGTGCTGAAATGTATCAAGTTTCACAGAGTGTTTTATAAGTGTTTAGTCGTAAAGTAGTTATACTGTAAGTGTCTCAAAGTGGTCTTAAGTTTAAAAAAAGTGATTTTAAGTAGCGTAAAGTTTTCAGAAGTATTATGAACTAAACACATGTATCGCAATGTGTTCGTAAATCTCGTAAAGTGTTTATAAGTGCTGTAAAGTGTTTGTGTTACTAAATTTTAAAAGTGATATGAAGTGTTTGTGTCAAGACGATTTATGAGTGTCACATAGAAATTGTGGGCGTCAAAAACACCCACACGTGTCATAAGACTAGTATAAAGTGTCGTAAAGTGGCATACGGTGTTAGAGTGCCATAAAGTGCCAGTAGGTCTGATAACGTGCCACTAAGTCCAATAAGTGTCGTACAATGCGTAAGATGTTGTGTATAATGAAAAAGTGCGATGAAGTGTCCTAAAGTGCCCTGAAGTGTCCTAAAGTGCCCTGAAGTGTCCTAAGGTGCCAAAGTGTCCTAAGGTGCCCTGAAGTGTCCTAAAGTGCCCTGAAGTGTCCTATAGTGCCCTGAAGTGTCCTAAGGTGTCAAAGTGTCATGAAGTGTCTTAAGGTGCCAAAGTGTCCTAAAATGTCGCGAAGTGTCTTAAGGAATCAAAGTGTCCTAAAGTGCCCTGAAGTGTCCTATAGTGCCATGAAGTGTCCGACGGTGTCAAAAGTGTCATGACGTGTCCTAAAGTACCCTGAAATGTCACTGTTCTAAAATGCTGTAAAAACCCATAAAGTGTCAGTGTCAGAAAGAAGCAAAGTGTCATACAGTTTCGAAGACTAGAATAGTTATTAAGTGTCCAAGTAACATACAGTAGTGTCAAACGGTGTAGAAAAGTGTCGTAAGATGCTGTGGAGTTGCTCAAAGTGTCGTAAAGTGCCAATAGATGTCACAAAAGTGCCAATACAGTGCCAGGTGATGACCCTGTACTGCGCCAGAGCTTCCGCGACCACCAGCACAAGGTAACTATTAATACTGCTCACTGTTGTGTGCTTGACTTATCGAACAAGTTCTCTAAGTCATTCATTTGGCATAAACTAATGCTTAAGATCATTGGTTTTATCTTAGTTGTTCCTGTAAGTTTAGTGTGAATAATCATATAGGTGTGTGTGTGTGTGAGAGAGAGATGGCAGGTAATCTCAAGTGAATTTTCCTTTTCTTTTTCCAGGTAAGTGAATTAAAACAGCTCTTCGAGAGACATTAACACACCATATCTCAGGTACGTCCAAGTTATCATATTTATTGATTATCGTTTTCGTCATCAGCAAAGCCTGGAGTCCTTCGCATATCACAAAAATGTTTAGGGAACGTTACGCTTTACTCCTTCATCTTTCAGGTCGTCGGTGTCACTCCCATTTCAATGAGTCAACGTGATGACCCTACTTGCTCACGGGGTCGTTGGACCCACTCCTTATTCTTACGCCGTTTTTGTTGTCATCTGTAGTCCCTTTGCTGTCTATATGAAAGATTCCCCCTCCCCTTTTCCTCACGCCGTCTATGAGGATATTGGAGTCCTCCCCCTCCCACCTTCTTCCCGTCAGAGCCTCACCTCTCCCATTCAAGTGGGTACAGTGATCACACTCACCTGTTTTAGAGGCATCTGTATTTCTCTTGGAAAGTTCTTGCTACTCTGAGTTAAAATGAACCTGACCATGCGCTCATGGATTCATTATCTTGCTTTATAAGATATTAGCTAATCTGATTCGTGTTTTGGAGGCGTCATGTCCTCTATCAGCTGTTGATTCGTCAAACAGGTCTCAGCCCTAATTGGTAACAACGTAACCTAACCACTGGGATTGGGGTTTAGTAGTAACAGGTTCCACTTCCCGTAGGTACTAATTCCAATGGATCCCAATTTTAATGGGCTCCAACTGTAATACTGAGGCCGTAATGCCTCAGGGCGATTATAATTAAGGTCTTTTTAGGCAGAGAACCATTTGATCTTGAAGTTTTCAGTGTTGACTTTGTTACCAATGTTTCCGGTGAGTTGGGTCTCTCCTCCCGTTTTAGATGTGTGGGAACGTCCTCACACTTATGCCTTAGGGACGTTCTCACATCTCGGGAGCATTAGACTACCTCCTCGTGTTTCAAGAACATTAAAAGTATTTTTCGATGTAATTTTTAGGGGTGCCACGTTTTTCTAAGCTTGCACCAAACACTAAATTTTCTGTGTTTTATGAAGATAAGAAAGTCACTCGTTTTACTGTATTGGGAGCGCCGTTCCTTGTTGACTGGTGTTAAAAATTTTTTCTCACAGTGTTCTTCCCGGACTGAAATTTTGGGGATATACAGCATAGCAATGATGCTGTCTGTCCGTCCGTCCATTCATCCGTCCGTCCGTCCGTTCATTCATCCGTCCGTCCGTTCATTCATCCGTCCGTCCATTCATCCGTCCGTCCGTTCATCCGTCCGTGATAGATTTCGTATCCACTCGGTAACTCGCTACGACTCGACGGATTGTTTTCATGCTACCAAAAAGAACTGAGGTTATGTAGTAACCATTGAACTGAAGTAAGTAAAAAGAACAGGAGAAGTAAGTAAGATAAGGGTGTTGTATGTGTTGGAAAAAAAAACCGCCCCCTTACATTGGTAGCACGGGTGGTGATGTAATTTACTTGGTATCAGGTCAGGAGGAATAAATGTGATAATGTGGTTATTTTTTTTTAAGTGTGATTTGTATTAACCATTTCTCTGTACAGGTACCTAACCATTTCACTGTAACTAATGAATATTTCAGATTGCTAATAATTTTGTTACGTAATTTTTCCAGTGTACAGTATAGTTTGTAATTCTGTGCAAATTTTTTTTTCCTGTGGTCTTACGGAGAAGTTGAAAACAGTTCACGGTAAATATTCTACTTGGAGTTAGGTTACAACAATTGCCTCAAGGAAATTAGAAATCTGTTTTAAAGTAAAGTGTACAGTAAAGAGTGGAAACAGGAAATCTTCAGAGCATTGAAAAGTGTCTGAGAAACAGAGGTTAGCTACCTAACTATTTTTTTTTGCATTCTTTTTGTGAAATCTCAGAAAAGTGTTGGTTGTATACCAAGGTAATATTTTTGGGGTGCCTTCTACACTGGCACCAATAGCATTGTTGTGGTCACTCGAGTTAATACTTTGATATTTACAGACAATGAGCGAACAGTGAACATCTGCCGTGATAAGAGTGTTGTGGGCAGTGTTTGTTTCTGAGTGTCAGCGGAAGACCATAATTGTACTAGGGTTATGTAACTGAGGGTTATTTGAAATTGTGACATATTTTGGATGTATTTGTTTTGGTTTCAATTGGAAGTGTTTTAGTTCTCAGTTGACGTCAGTTTTGACAAGTGAATTTATTTGTATAACACGAGTTGTGTTATATTTCCGAGTATATTGTATTTTTGAGTTGTTTCTATTAGAGTATGATTTTAGTGCAAAGGGCATTAGTTTCTAGCAGTGTAGACTGACAGGCATGGTCAGTAAGTGTGTTTTATATTTACTTGAGATCTAATACAAGTATAATTTCAGCAGTTGCCTGTTGGGTAGTAAACCCATGCCAATTGCATTGATGGGTTGAGGATTCTGTGGTGATATGGAAATCTATGAAAGAACGCAATCTTTGGAAATTGATTGTTGAAAATACATGTAAGGTCCCCCAAGTGTGAGTACAACAGAGTATATTGTGAAGTGATAACAGTGTTAAAATCATTGCAATTGAAAAGACAGTGAATACTTGTTTAGTACCGAGGGGACAGTCTCGTAAAGTATTACCAAGTGTTTTGTGAGCAGAACTCTCAGTAATGGAAATGTCTATTGTTCTCTTTAAAGTTGGTTGATTTTCTAGAGTACAGTGTAATTTGGGAAGAGTTCATACAGTGTTGCACCATACAGAGATTGACAATAACAAGTACAATTGCCTTTGAGTGTGCACAGTAAGTGTGTCTTGGAAAGTGACAAAGAGTACAGTGATGTTTCCCTTGTGTATTGTTCAGTGAGACCTAAAGTAAGAGTTCACCTGTCCAGTATTATCGCTAGGGGAGTGAGTAATAGGTTGAGTAGTATTTGTGCAATAATTTTGAACAGTATTTCAATTGTTTTTGCGCATTAGAAGGACAGTTAGGCAGTAATCCGATTGTATTTGAAGGTGTGCACTGTGCCCGTGTGGTGTAGTTACAGCGAGTTGTTGTGACCTCCAGGCATGATGGCCGTCTCAAGGGAGCAGTTCAGGGCAGTCAGCTCAGAACCTGTGTCCAGTAAGTTGATGAGTAGAGTTGAGAAGCATGGGGGTGGAGACATGTTCATTCACAGGAATGACACCCAGGTCTCACAACCAGTTGCTTCATCAGGTGTGTGGCCTGATGGACAGGGAGGTGTAAAAGGGAAGAAGAGTAAGGAATGCCTCTCTTGCTAGCTATGTGAGAGACCGGCATCAGTGTTGCCGAGATATCTTTAAAGGGTTGTAGACCTTTGACTGGAATGCATTGGTTGTTGATGTGCATGGTGAAGAGTGATGTTTTGCATATTTGTGTTGCAACTTAGAAGTACAACTGGTAAGTGAGAGAATGTGTTGTTGCCTTGCATCAGTAAGTTGTGGAAAGTGAGTATGTTGTTTGCCATGTGAGTGTGGAATGTGGTGCAATGGGAATGTTTGTGAGTATGTAAGTGTTTGTGAATTTTTCTTTGGATTGTTTTTTCCGGGGAAGGATTGTCAAGTTGCAGTAAAGACACAGAGATTGGAAGATGGATTGGCAGTTATGCAATCATCTGATGGGTATCTGTTACCAATTGAGTAAAGATACCAGTTGTGAGCTCTCAAGTTTTGTGGGTTAAGTCCTGGCCAGGCTTGTTGTTGTGTATAGGAGTAGTGATCGTGACTTTTAGGTGGGGTGGGGCATGGTTAAGCATGGCGCTGATTTCCGCTAAATGGTAATTGCCATAAGTACAGACAGTTTTTTTATTTGGTTGTGCTCTCATAAGGACCGTTTTGTTTTGCATCGTATTCTGGGATTATCGTCGCTCGTTCGGGATCCCTTGAAAGTTACTACGACTCGCGAGTGTGACATGACTTTTTGGAATAAAGTCAAACAAATCATTCCTTCGGCTGGATGGGGTCCGTTCAGCTATGTCCTAGCTTAAGAAGTCTAAGTTAAATCTCAGTGGTGTCGAGTGCATTTGATCAATCTCCTCAATGTGAAACTTTTTTGAAATGAGAAGCTGTATCTCCAGAGTGTGTATCGTATAAATTTTTTTTTATGTTTTGTATGTAACCCCATTTTTATGCTTTTTCTATCATTACATTATTCTCCTATGTATGTTTAATTATCTTTATTTTGTTTCCCTATGCAATGTTGTCAGTGATAATAGATTGTTTTTTTGACTACGGTTTATCCCATGTATGTAACCATTGTGTTCTTGTTTTGTATGCTTTTTGTGCCAGATGCCTGTAATAGTCCTGATGTGTTGTTATGAGTGTATGTAGTGTGACACCATGCTGAAAGGTAACAGTTGTTTAAAGAATCTGTGTGACTACTGTACATGTTTAGCGAATGTTACCGCATAATAAGAATCTTGGGGAAAGGGGGAGCTTATTATACTCCACGAACGCAAAACATGAGTGAAGTTATCCTATGTAAGTTTGTCTTATAACTGGATGCAATGCCGTGTACCACCAGAAGGTGTGAGAAGTAAAGTATCTGATTGGAGTTGTAATGTGAGTAAAGCCAAGGAGTTGGTCCTGGTAACTGTAATGTAATGTAACACCAGTAAGGCTGTGCGTAGTAATGGTATAGTATCTGAATAATTTGCAGTTGAGTAAAGCGGAGGAGTTGCACCTTGGGGTTGTATGTTACTGATATATTTTTCCCTACTTTGATTTCATATTAATAAACATTTTCTTAGAGTACATTAGGGGTATTAATTTTCCCGCAGTATTCCATCTTCATTTCCGTCCAAGGGACTTGATATCAGAATTACCATACCCATGTGCCCTAGACCCTCGTCATGCTACCAAAAAGAACTGAGGTTATGTAGTAACCATTGAACTGAAGTAAGTAAAAAGAACAAGAGAAGTAAGTAAGATAAGGGTGTTGTATGTGTTGGAAAATGACCCGCCTCCCTTTCAACCTAACCTAACCTAAGCGTGAACTATGATATTATATTAAAGTTGTATGTAAACAGTTTCTTACAGTTTATGAACAGTTATTAATAGTTTCCTTAGTAATATCTAACACCAGATGATGTAGTAAATTAATAAAGAGTTTGAATAAGTATATGTCATTGGATGGATACGTTGTTTTTTATTTAGTTGGGCATTTTAAGATGATCTATTTATCTGTGGCCATAGCCGTCATTGTGGCCATAGCCGTCATTGTGGCCATAGCCGTCATTGTGGCCATAGCCGTCATCGTGGCCATAGCCGTCATCGTGGCCATATCCGTCATCGTGGCCGTATCCGTCATTGTGGCCGTAGCCGTCGTCATGGCCATATCCGTCATTGTGGCCGTAGCCGTCGTCATGGCCATATCCATCATCATGTCCATATCCGTCGTCGTGGCCATAGCCGTCATTTTCATGGCCATATCCGTCATCATGGCCATATCCACCACCATGACCTCCCCCACCATGGCCATATCCACCACCATGACCTCCTCCACCATGGCCATATCCACCACCATGACCTCCCCACCATGGCCATATCCACCACCATGACCTCCCACCATGGCCATATCCACCACCATGACCTCCCCCCACCATGGCCATATCCACCACCATGACCTCTCCCACCATGGCCATATCCACCACCATGACCTCCCCCACCATGGCCATATCCACGGACAGGGCCATACTTTACAACCTTGTAGCGTGGTCCTCTGTAGGTCGAGTAGGAAGCGGTGGCCATGTTAAGGACCACTGCAAAGATGGCCATTGTGAGAATCATGACCTGGAAATGAATAAAACAAATGTTAGGTAAATAATATGTAATAAGAGAGAGAGAGAGAGAGAGAGAGAGAGAGATGTAGAAGAGGGGAGTAACCTGATGTTATTTCTTACAATGACAGCGAAGTGAGATGGATATGGGAGTTTCTCTGAGTAATAGGGTGTAACAGGGAGGAATAATGAGTGACAGTGAGTGAAAGGGGGAGTAATGAGTAACAAAGAGCAATAATGAGTGACAGTGAGTGACAGCATAAACCCTGATGCACCGTCCCTCACTGCTGTTAGCTGTTGTCATGACTTTCTCTTGAGGTGCTTTGATCACACACACACACACACACACACACACACACAGAGAGAGAGAGAGAGAGAGAGTTACTGAAGAACATTGTGTATTAGTTACTTTCAGCAATATCCTGTTGACAATATATTTTGGTGCTGTTGGAGGGACTCTTACTGTTGGAGAAAGGGTTCTTCACTATTTTAGAGAGACCCTCCTCTCCCTCACTGTTGAAGATTCTCCTCCCTCACTGTTGAAGAAAGAAGAAGGTCCTCCCTCACTGTTAAAGACGTTCCTCCCTCACTGTTGAAGGCTCTCCTCCCTCACTGTTGAAGGCTCTCCTCCCTCACTATTGAAGAGTCTCCTCCCTCACTGTTGAAGAGTCTCCTCCCTCACTGTTGAAGACTCTCTTCCCTCAATGTTGAAGAAAGAAGACTCTCCTCCCTCACTGTTGAAGAGTCTCCTCACTCACTGTTGAAGAGTCTCCTCACTCACTGTTGAAGACTCTCCTCCCTCACTGTTGAAGACTCCTCCCTCACTGTTGAAGACTCTCCTCCCTCACTGTTGAAGACTCTCTTCCCTCAATGTTGAAGAAAGAAGACTCTCCTCCCTCACTGTTGAAGAGTCTCCTCCCTCACTGTTGAAGAGTCTCCTCACTCACTGTTGAAGACTCTCCTCCCTCACTGTTGAAGACTCTCCTCCCTCACTGTTGAAGACTCTCCTCCCTCACTGTTGAAGAAAAAAATGAAGCAACACCTCCTACATTGTTGAAGAGATGGTAATTTTTCGACGAGGTGATGCTTTGCTGACGAAGGGCTTGGCCACACTACCTACATATATCCCATTACACGGTGTTTATATACGAGAGAGAGAGAGAAAACATAAGCTGGTGACGGTGGATCTCTGGGTGAAGATGACTAGATTGTGTTTGTGAGTTGAGAAGATGTTTTGATGGAGTGTGTGGGGCGGTGTGCATGCCTGTCTCGTCAGCGTGAGGTAAGAGAAAGGGGCGCTGTTTTGGATCGGTGTTGTTCCTAGGTGTGTGTGTGTGTGGGGGGGAGGGGGTGCTTGCGTGCGTGTGTGTGTGTTTGTTTGTGCGGCTGCGTGTGTGCGTGCGATTTTTTTTAAATTTGCATCTTACGGCGGGTAGTTTTTTGAGCACCTCATATTCATCCTGTGAACGGTGGCGTAAAAGTATTACAGAGTAGAGTTCACAAAGGGTCAGTATAACTTACCCCCGTGGTCAGGATATTATGGCACTGAATGTTATACAGTATTTCAGATACATTCTTTGTTTAGTTCTATACATAAAGGGTAACTTATTCACACCTGCGGAGTACAGGAGTGTGAGGCAGTATGTCTGGCCGCACACTTTGTTATTAACACCTGCGTGAGTACAGGAGTGTGAGGCAGTATGTCTGGCCGCACACTTTGTTATTAACACCTGTGTGAGTACAGGAGTGTGAGGCAGTATGTCTGGCCACACACTTTGTTATTAACACCTGCGTGAGTACAGAGGTGAGGCAGTATGTCTGGCCACACACTTTGTTATTAACACTACAGCAGTGTGAGGTAGTATTACACACACTTGCTTATTCACACCTGCGGAGTACAGGAGTGTGAGGCAGTATGTCTGGCCGCACACTTTGTTATTAACACCTGCGTGAGTACAGCAGTGTGAGGCAGTATGTCTGGCCGCACACTTTGTTATTAACACCTGCGTGAGTACAGCAGTGTGAGGCAGTATGTCTGGCCGCACGCTCTGTTATTCACCTTTGCGTGAGTACAGCAGTGTGAGGCAGTATGTCTGGCCACACACTTTGTTATTAACACCTGCGTGAGTACAGCAGTGTGAGGCAGTATGTCTGGCCGCACACTTTGTTATTAACACCTGCGTGAGTACAGCAGTGTGAGGCAGTATGTCTGGCCGCACACTCTGTTATTCACCTTTGCGTGAGAAGTATTCAAGGACATTGTGTGTTTGGTTCTATACATGTAAAATGATATAGCTAGTGAGTGCAAATAAGTGGATACATTCCTACTATGTCGGCTATCTTGCTATTAGAGATAAAGTGTTGTGCTATTTCACACACAGTGTGCTTAGATCTGTCCTTAAGAGGTTCTATTTTCACATAGTCAATGACGTAGTGCTTGAGTGTGTGGCCATATGTCTGGCCACGCACTTTACATTTAGTTTTGTTCACATCTGCTTGAGGAACATACTGCCAGAGGTACTCACAAGTAATCTTGTCACTTGCTCCATATACATATTTCATTTGACACATCTCATCAATAAGTTCTTTCCTGATTACAGTTTTAA
This sequence comes from Homarus americanus, assembly GCF_018991925.1. Classification (NCBI taxonomy): domain Eukaryota; kingdom Metazoa; phylum Arthropoda; class Malacostraca; order Decapoda; family Nephropidae; genus Homarus; species Homarus americanus. Next base: position 27,443,723 of record NW_024722227.1, read on the forward strand.
AGGTTCTTTTTGACAAACCCATATTGTATTCAACAGTGTCTTTGTTAGACGCGAGTTTGGCGAGGGCATCAACTCTGTTATGTTTTATGAGACCTATGTGAGAGGGCATCCACAACAGTTTAACCTTGACACCCCGGTCAACAAGGTACACATATTTGTGTCTGGCTTCAGAGACAAGCGCGTGACAACTTGAGTTGAGGGTGTCAAGGGTAAGTAGTGAGGATAGGTTATCACCTAATGAGTTTCATTGAGATAAGAAATAAATTTAAATTTATCTGAAAATATTTTAAGTTTACCGAATGTCAAACTAGTAGTAGGAACAAAGGAATCAAATCTGCGGTTAGATTTAAATTATTTAAATGCAAATTGTTGATAATGGGCTGGTGAGGTTATGACGGCACTACTGGTGATTTCACAATAGTCTGGAACCATATAATAATATAATAACCTTGAATTGCGAAGTGCTTACTACCATCTTGGCATCGTAAAATGACATTGGGTTGGTCAGGAAAAAAATATCGCATGTTTTGAAGATGTGCATGAATCACCGTTTTTGTGGAAGTAGGTGTATAAGTACATTGTGTCAGTGCTATGCGAGCAGTTGTTTGCATGAGTGCCAGTTCTCATATTCACGTTTATTCCTGCTGCAGAGGAATAAACGCGAATGCATAGACCAGACATACAGACAAATGTAGGTATGACGACTTACACTGTGGCGTCACCTTAGGATCATTCACTGCTGAAAACAAAAACAAAGGAGAAGTGATCAGGCACTACCAAAGATCAATTTGTTTATCCAGGATCACAAGTGTGTCATTACATGCATTGGGAAAGGTTCCATATGTCATGCAGTAAGAATGCATTGGAATGTGAATTAAAATAAGAAGTATGCGGTTGGATTGCTTCTAGTAAACTGAAAAAAAAAGAATTCTGTCATGTGGTAGCATTGATTCTTAGACAAGAGAAAAAAATACAATCTCTTGTGTTTTGAAAATTAGGGGTTAAATGAAGAGTGTGTATAGACAAGGGATAGTCATCAACGCGTTTTAAACCTGTGTTAATTAATCAACAATGAGCTTGTCATTGTTTTACAGAGCGTAGTTTTAAACGATAATCATCAGATACAACTGGTGTATACTTGATATGTTTGCGGTTTGAGCACATGTGTCCGGGATATCGTTGACATCCTTGGGTCGTAACTCTGGGTGTACCCTTTTAAGTCTGTCCGCATGTACTACGTCTGTTGTTTGTGTGTTTGGTTTCAAAATTTTAAATTTGTTGCCCTTTTCCTTGACGACCGCTGTGATGGTATGTTGTACAATATTTTAACTGTGTGTAATAATATACTGCAGGTTTATGAAATACCTAGACGACTTGAGTGAAATCTTGAGGTTCTGGTAGGTAGGTCCGTAGAGTTCATCATGGTGTCTCACAGCTGGCGAGAAGCTCATGGCCTCTCCCTGTTTGTAGTAGCGAAAATCCAAGATGGCGACTTACTATGACGAAGTGATTTTTCCAATATGGCTTCGATGACGTGTCCAAGATGACACCAATGACGTAGTAGTTGCCAGGGAGTGGTTGATCTGATGATCTAAGTCGTCCTATGTAACCCAGGTGCACTGGGTCACACAATGGGTCAAGGGGTCGAATGGGCGCTGAGGCAGATGATCGACCACTCAAAACAACATATGGGTCGTAAAGGCTGGGATAGGCTCTCGCTGGGGGCTGGAGCTGGAGTGATTCAAGGTACTAGGTTGCAGGGGTGGGCCTCTGTAGTGCTGGGAACGTATGTTTAGTAGTTGAAAACAGTCTTGAGAATGTCTTGAAACCAGGGTTGCTAAGATGTTCAGGCGTGTTGGCAATGCTGCCTGGTACAGTGGTGTCACATGCTGGAAGTTTATGGAACGTCTAACAAGCATAAAAAGGTATGAGTCTCTCAAAAGGTAGATATCACATGAGCTCACACTCAGCTTTGCCGGTTGTTACCTATCTCTCTATCTCCTCATTGTTGTTTATAATTCCTTACAAAAAACTATTATGTTATTGACTGTGTGTGTGTGTGTGTATGTATGTATGTGTGTGTAAAAATAAGCATTATTTAAGTTAGGACATCACCTGCCATTCATAAAACATCCCTAGGACACAATCATTCATACAACTTACTGCCCTATGTTATTACACACACACACACACACACACACACACTATTGCCTCAGCCAGCATTAATACTGATAGCCACATGCCACCACTTGCCTCACACCATTGCTCTCATCCAACATGATTTTCACAATAAGGAAAGCAATGTTGTTTTGTAGACAAATGTTTATTATCTATCGCAAGACCACTGCCATGAAGCCACGTTAATGAGAGAGAGAGAGAGAGAGAGAGAGAGAGAGAGAGAGAGAGAGAGAGAGAGAGAGAGAGAGAGAGGTCACGTGAGATAACTTACTCTCTTGCGCCCATTCATATCCAAGATCCCTGGAAGAAAAGTTTGTTTACATCTAATGAATTTAATTGAATTAAAACAGTTTATTTAGCCAGAAAAAACACAGATACAGAGTGGATAACAATATTAACATGGCTGAGCCAGTTGAGAACCTGAGCTCTCCTGTAGGCACCTGATATATACTATACATTTATCTCAAGGAAGTATTATGTAACATTTAGTATCATCTGGAATAGTACAATTGCATGGTGGTAATAAGAACATCTCATAATGTTACCACGGTTATCACTTCAATATTTATTAATTGTATTTATTTATTATTTTTTTTATTAAATTTTTTTAGTGTATTTTTTTAACATATACATAAATTACACTGGAATTGAAAAACATAAGTAGAATGGGGGAGCAGTACAACATGGGTTGTACAGTAATAAGGTTGAACAAGAGGACAGAGCTGTCAGGATTATGACTAGCTGGCAAATTTGTTTATTGCAATGGTAATTACTTATCTATTTACATGATAATCTCCGATAAAACGATTTTGATGGTACAATAAAAGCAGGTACTATAAATATAGTAGGTGTTACAAGAAATATTAATACTTAGACAATAGATATTTTTTAAGAGATTATTTAAAGGAAGGGAGTGAAGTCTTTGCACTGATGGGTGGGGGTAAGTTGTTCCACACCTTCACACCGTGATATTTTATGGCGGTCTGGGACTGAGAGGAGCACATGGGGGGGGTGGTCTTAGTAGCTCTGGGTGCCTTAAGTTGTATCTCTGATTATTCCAGAACTGGAAATAATTATTGTCAAGCAAGTGATATTTCGGCTGGAAAAATTGAGTCCTAGAGTTGATAATAAGAACATTTCACTTGACAAGAAAGATTTGTCACCCATGTATTTTTAATGTTATGTTATTGTCATTTTAAACAAAGGAACTGATGTAAGCGTTTCCATGAAGGTGTATCGTTACAGTGTTTGATTTACAAAGAATTTCATGGTCAGTCGGTAACAATAACAATACTTGGTAACTCAAACAGATGCCATTACTCCTTTTAGTGTTGCCAGATGACGGACACTGACGCCTGAATTCGTCCTCCCCCCCCCCAAAAAAAAAAAAATATCAATTTGCGTCGTTTCGTCAACTGAGGCGACCAGGTTTGTTATCCTCCAGAATTTAAAGGCTCGAGGCACAAACTTCTGTAACAACTGTTTATTTAAGAGTTTTAACCTCGTGAGTACGATGACAACCTCTGTGGTACGATGACAATTCATGAGTACAATGACAACCCCTTGAGTATGATGAAAACCAATTGAGTAGTGACAGCCTCTGTAATACAATGGCAATCCCTTGAGTACGATGATATAAGATGTCGAATTTTAGCGAATATAAGAATGGAGGAAACTGCAGCGGGCCTATTGACCCATACTGGGCAGTCCCGTTTATACCCATCCCCTATTGCTCATATAAGCATCCAACCTATGTTTGAAGCTATCTAGCGTATTCGAGTCAATGGTGATATTTGGTAACTTGTTCCATTCATCCACTATGTTTCCAAACCAGTGTTTACCTATTTCACGCCGAAATCTAAATTTGTCTAATTTAAAACCATTGTTACGCGTTCGCTCTTGGTTGGATAGTTTGAGTGCCTTTGTAATGTCCCCTTTGTTTAACCCTGACTTCCATTTATACACCTCTATCATGTCGCCCCACACTCTACGTCTCTCGAGGGAGTGAAATTTAAGATGCTTTAACCTGTCTCTGTACTCAAGGTTCCTGATGCCTGGGATTAGTCTTGTCATTCTCCTCTGGATTCTTTCCAAGGATTCTATATCCATTCTGTAATACGGTGACCAGAATTGAACTGCGTAATCCAGGTGACGTCTCACAAGCGCTAGATATAATTTTAAGATGACCTCGCTAGTCTTGTAACTAACACTCCTTTGTATGAACCCCAGTACTTTATTAGCCTTGTTACGAGCAAAAACACATTGTTTACTTGGCTTAAGATTCCTACTTATCATTACTCCTAAATCTCTCTCGCAGTCGGATTCCACAATGGCATCGTTGTTCATCTGGTAACTGGTTTCCCAGTTTACATCTCCTATACTGAGTACTTTACATTTGTCCACATTGAATTTCATCTGCCATTTTTCCGACCATTCGAAAAATCTGTTTAGATCTTCCTGTAGTTTTGCAGAGTCCTCGTCAGATTTAATTACACGTCCTATTTTAGTGTCATCAGCAAATTTACTTATGTTGCTGTCTATGCCGATATCTATGTCGTTTATGTATATAATAAATAATAATGGTCCAAGTACTGAGCCTTGGGGAACTCCACTAGTGACGTTGCTCCAATGCCATTTAGTGCCGTTTATGCTCACTCATTGTTTCCTGTCCCGCAACCACGCCCTAATCCATTTCAGGATATTACCTTTGATGCCATGCGCTTCTACCTTTCTAATTAGTCTTTCGTGGGGGGACTCTGTTGAAGGCTTTGCTAAACTCGAGATATACCACATCATAATTGTGCCCCTCGTCCACCGATTCGAAAACTGATGAAAAGAATGTTAATAGATTAGTTAGACATGAACGCCCGCTTGTGAAGCCATGCTGGGAATCATTGATCAACTTGTGCTTCTCCAGGTGGTTTCGAATAGAGTTTGAAATGATTGATTCTAGTAATTTGCCTACTATTGATGTTAGACTGATTGGGCGGTAGTTAGAGGATAGCGATCTATCCCCCTTCTTGAAAATCGGTGTTACATTCGCTATCCTCCAGGATTCTGGTACTACACCTGTTTTTAATGACATGTTAAACAACTTTCCTAAGGGCATACTAAGCTCTTCCTTACATTCCTTTAATACTCTGGCAAATATCTCATCGGGACCAGGTGACTTATTAGGCTTCAGTTTGTCTATTTGCTTATTAACATCGTTACTAGTCACAACTATCTCGCTTAATTTGTTTTCTTCACTATCTCTGAATAGAGTCGGTGCCTTGGGTATCATGTTTAAATTTTCAGTGGTGAAAACTGTTGAAAAATATTTATTCAGATTATTTCTCATTTCTCCGTCGTTATCAGTTAGCTCGCCGGTATCTGAACGTATTGGTCCAATCTTATCTCGTGTTGTAGTTTGATACATTTGGTAGAATCCCCTGGGGTTTGACTTCGTCTCCCTTGCTACCTTCAGTTCATTATTTCTCTTTGCTTTTCTTATCTCGGTCTTAACCCTACCGGCCAATACCTTATAATACTCCCGGAGGTAAATTTCGCCACGATTTATCCTTCTACCTAAAGCCTTCCTTTGGCCAATAATGTTCTTTAAATAATTATTTATCCATTTAGGGTCATTGTTGTCTGATCTGAGTTTTTTGTATGGTATGTTCTGCCTTTGTGCATTAAGTAACTCGTTATTTAAATTGTCGTGGAACTCGACAATTTCAGATCTCGTTATCAGGTCGGTGTCATCTGTCAGGTTCACGCCCAAGCGTGACACCCCCTCTCTCAGCTGCCTCTTTAAACTATCAACGTTTGCCCTTCTGAAATCTGGGACTTTAATGGAATTTTCCTTACGTCTGACCTTAAAATCTAACTGGAATCTTATTTCTTTGTGATCGCTGTTTGCAAGTTCGTTCCCTACCTCGACATTGCAAATGAGGTTTTCTCTGTTCGACAGAACTAAATCGAGTATATTATTACCCCGGGTGGGTTCGGTTATATATTGACTTAGGAAACAGTCCTGGATTGTTTCGAGGAAGTCCTCTGATACTAAGTTACCCGTAAGGTCAGTCCAATCTATTTGGCCAAGGTTAAAATCGCCGACTATACAGACTTTGTTGTGTATGGAAGCCCTGCGCATTTCATCCCAGATAAGTTGCTCATTAACTCTATCAATATTGGGAGGTCTATATATTACTCCTATGATTAATTTTTCCCTACCGTCGATTAATTCTATCCAAATTGTTTCTGTTATCCGCTCAGTTTTTATTTCCTTATTTATTTTACACTTCAGATTATCCCTGACATAGATTGCTACTCCGCCTCCTTTCCGGGACGGCCTATCGGTATGGAACAATTTGTAATCCGCAATTTGGTATTCGACGGGTAACTCACGTGAGTCTAAGTTGATCCATGTTTCAATGAATGCTATTATATCGATTTTTTCGGTACATACCAAGGCCCTAATATCATCCATTTTGTTTCTCATACTTCTACTGTTTGCGTAGTAGACATTTAGGTTAGTTGTGTTCTGAGTCCTCCCTTTACCGAGTTTAGGTCTTAACTCCCTGTCTAATTTAACTTTGTCATCATTCCTAACACTATTTCCCTGTAATCTTTTACTTTGTTTACCCGCTCCCACTGCAGTTTCCCCCACCCCCGTGCCCATATGTTCCCCTAGCAGTTTAAAGACTTCGATATCCTTTGAACTGCCCCCTCTAGAGATCCCGCCAGGGTTGCCACCCCATCCTGAGACAGGTACACCCCATCCCTAGCATAAAGGTCCCTTCTGCCGTAGAAGTTGTCCCAGTTGTCAATGAATGGGACTGATATTGACCTGCAATATCTGCCAAGACGGTCGTTGACACCAACTGCCCTTGACAACCATTCACTGCCAACTGCCAACTGTCCTTCTATATATATATATATATCTATATATATATATATATATATATATATATATATATATATATATATATATATATATATATATATATATATATATATATATACGTATATATATTTCATTAGCCCAATATATATATATATATATATATTATAATTTATTTTCTTAATCAAGTAAGGAGTAGATGTGAGGGAAATACTTTGACACCAGCGGACACCTCTACTGATGGGCTAAATATTATGAACAAAATAGTATACAAAAGACAGATTCTGAACTAAAAACAACAAAATATAGACCCTAGCGCACACACACACACGCACACACAGACACACACACACACACACACACACACACACACACACACACACACACACACACACACACACACACTCACACACTCACTCACCCCACACCCTCACAACTCCACCAGCACCACTCCCCTTTTCCTACTAGTCATCAATCAGCGAACGCAAGGTAACACAGCCAGGTAAGATAATGACTAGCTGGAATCATTGTTCAGCGCACCCTTCCTTCTCCCCCCATCCCTCCCTCTCCCCCCACCCTCCCCTCTCCTCCCCACACCCCTCCCCTCTCAACCCCCCACCCCTCCCCAACCCCCCCCACCCCTCCCCTCCCCTCCTCTCACCCCCCCTTACACGCCTCACTACCAATCATAACACACAGATGACGTCACGCCTTAAAAGAACAATGTTGCCAATTCTTTTTCCGGGCGAACAAAAATACTGTCACTACAATACCGCCAGCCAGGTAAACTCTTATAACCTTACAGCGCCTGGCACGGGTGATGTATCCAGTGGAGGTTGGTAATACAGTAATTACTTAAGGTGTGCGAGTGTGTGTGTGTGTGTGTGTGTGTGTGTGTGTGGTTGTAACTGTGTACAGAGACAGTTAATCTCATCTTGAAAAGCGCTTTGATCTGCATACACACCTATGTACATTTGTACGCACAGTCATAATTCAACGCGTACACACGTACTCTTGTCTTGAGAAAAGGCGATATATTAACAGCTTACTTTCATTTCTAAACATCACTATGTAGCAAACTCATTGCTGTTATCGTTTATTAAAATTTACGATTTTAATTTCAAAGCATACAGTCCATCAACGGCCGAGTTCACAGGTGAATATGATATTAATGTATTGATAAATCGTTCATTATATTATGTAAATACTACAGTAAAAAGTCTCAGAACACTTGAATCAATGTTGATTCCTTTCCTAAATATCTATGGATAAAATATATTAATAAATTGTAAGGGAAATTAACTTTTCATTATTTTGTTTCACACTCAGAATAAATATTTCAAACAACAAGAATGATGACTATGATTATTACAGAACAGAAAACTATTTAACTACTCGTTGATATTAATAGACATTGATTACAAAATACTATGTGATGAAGGTAATTAACACCTAATCTAAATGTAAAGCGGAACAATTATCTTTTTAATCAAGATTATTTTTTTTCACCTTCCTTCAGCACGGCTTTGGTGGTGGTGGTGTGTGGGAGCGCCTTTCACTCACCCTCTCACATGTACACAATTCTGTACTGACGAGGTCGTTATCTGTACATGAGAACGCCTTATACTGTAGAACAACACACACACACCTGTTTGCGCGGAACGCCTATCATCACGCACGTCTGCTCCATCAACGAGGTAATTTACTGAATGTGTTTGTCGCGTCATCGTCTTAAGGGCCATATGACGACCTAAATATAATACTTAAGACATATCAAATACTTAACAGTTATCCCTCTCTCTCTCTCTCTCTCTCCTCCTCCTCCTTCCTTCTCCCTTCACCCTCACTCACTCTCCTTCCCATATCCCCCCCCTGTCATCTCCTCCCTCTATGATGATTAATACTACTACTACTACTAATAATATGACAGAAAATCTAAAACATGGAACATTCTTAAAAAATTATTGCAAATATTTTCACAAACATTCGATTTCATTCTAATTTTTTTAAATTCAGTCAAGTATCTTTTAATTAATTTCGTGGATGTGAGAAGCATTTTCCGCTAAAAATTAAGTTCTCAATTTTTTTTGACAATTTCTGTGAACTCAAAACCCCCAAAATTCAATAATTACAAAAAATAAAATTATAAAAAAAAACAAATACGAAAATTAGATAAAATAACAGAATACAATAAAATAAATTGGATTAAAATAACAAAATATAGTCAAGAGACCATCTACTGATCAGGAACAATCACTGTGTTACCTTCGATCCTATTCAGTCCACAGGTAGGGTTCGCTTGGTCCGTGACGAGGTGTTTCCTTGGACACACATATATAGAACCATTGAGTAACCCTAACCACGACCTTCCTCTACTCTACGACATAAATACATGGTGGTGGTAATTGTTGTGGTAATGATACTACTTCTACTACTATTATTATTTATGTTGCTATAATTTCTATTAGTACTACTGCTATTATTTCTTCTAATACTATTTTTATTATTATTTATACTACTATTACTTCTATTATTTCTTCTACTACTACTATTACTGCCATTATTTCTACTACTACTATTATTTCTACTAATACTACTGCTGTTATTATTTTTTTTATTTTTTATTTTTTTAAATGGCCTCCAGCCTCCCCCAATAGCCATTCCTTCACCACCATTTTATTACCTTAATATTACATATCCTAATACATAAGTAGCTATCCTAACTGTGTTTAGTTAGTTGAACCACAGATCTATGCGGCATTCAGTGACTGTTGCCTCATAGTCAATATCTGCAACTGTTGTCGGATTTGAGGCCGAAGCTCTCGTTCCCCTGAGGCAGAGCAAAGCCGACCTAAGGAGAGAGAAGGACAGTCGACATCTGATCCAGGCTGTAACATAACTTCTGGGCTGCTGCTTCTGTTCAGATGTTACCTCCGCGGTAGTGAACACTAGAGGAGTGAAGCTGCCTTGATCAACGTTCTGAATTCTCTCCCCATATGCCCTTATCTTGTCGTTCTCGTTCCTCCTGTGTGCCGCATCGAGAGCTAAGTTACGGTGACATGCAGCCATGGGATCAAAGATCCTGATGTCGAAGAAGGCTCACTGTCCCCGCGTCCAGAATCCTCGAGCACTGACGTCAACACGGGCTTCGTTGGATGTGTTTGAAGTCCTATGTTGGAAAATCTCACCGTCCAATGGAAGGAGGGTCGGTTCTACCGTGACATCACTGCAGATTTCCTTCAACATATTTGCTGTGAGATCCCTTACTTCGTCATGCCTCATGCATATGAAGTCCCCTTTCTTGCACACCATGGAGTGATCGGCGTCATAGGAAGAGCCACACACGCATTGGGAGGGCAAACCTTCCACTGGCCTACCGTACCTTAGAGCATTGGCATCTGTGAATTCTTGTTTATTCAGACTGAAACCATTTGCCCTTATCGGTTACGTAGTTAACCAGTTCGAGGCGCCCACCTCCTGCGCTTTAGCTACTTTTTTTTCCAATTCTCTGGTACTTGCAACAACAGCTGCTGCAACTTATCACTTTGGCTGTGCTGTCGTTCTGTCGTAATGGATCTTCGAATCTTGTTTATTTCGCTGGTATCCACCTCCCCTGTTGCGTTCTGAGCTATTATGTGGTCCGTGAGGGCTGCCGTGAGCTTAACTGAGTTTTGATGTTCGGTGGCAGCAATCTCCTCTGGATTGGTCAATCCCATACCTCACAGTCTCGGTGTGTAGTGCAAGGAGCGATCTTTCTGCTGGGGTTAAGTGAGGGTGTTTCACTAATTTGGGAATGAACTTGACACTGATAGCTTCTTCCAGAGGGTGGAGGAGGGGTCCGATATCAGGGATAGTACGCATCAGGTAGTTCCAGCGATGCTTGACTCCATGGGTGAATGCCGCAAAAGCCGCATGTGGCTTTGTGTTAGCAATCTCAGACAGAGCTTAGATTTCCCTAACCCACTCATTCACCTTTCCCGTTACGTACTCGGTATTGAAGTCCTTCGTGCCGATTACCGCACCTAGATGTCTTTGGCCGTCCTTTGTTATTTTGACCTCACCTCCGCCCAACACCTCCATTGCCCGTTCATAATGTTCTGGCTTCACAATGAGGAAGGACTTGCTGTCGTTTGGGTGGTACCCTATTTGTGGGCCTCGCGATGTTACCAGGTCCCACCACTTTTTGATATCCTCCACTTTTCCTGCTTCTGTTAGGCCATCAGCGTATGCCACTTGCTTGACCTCGGTTGTTTCATAATTTATTGTCCTACCACTACTACTATTTCTTCTACTACTACTACTACTACTACTACTACTAACTATAATAATAATAACAACAAAACAATAACCTTCATAACGATAATAATTTTCACAAACCAAAACAAACAATTTAACACAATTTCTAAACTGAATAAAACATTAAAACCAATAAGAAAAACAACACACACAAAACACAATTAAAAAACCACGATAAACAACAATGAATAAAACACAGGTGAACAGACATATGAAAGGTGCTGACGTAAGATGAAGTCTAGGTAATAAGACAGTGTGATTTAACAATACCGTGAGATAATAACAGACGTTTAGGACGGAAATCACATTAAGTTTGTGTCATAATTACTCCCTTGGTGTCAGTTTTTATATAGATGAAGTTACATAAGGCTCCCCAGTGTTGTGTCTTACTGCTAAGAGGGGCAGGTGAGATAGGAGGGGAATTGAGGTGAAGTAAGAGAGAGAGGAAGGGGAAGGTTAAGTGGCATGAAGGACACAGCAGCTTGTGATGGTGTCTTGGGAGATGACCCACTCACCCCCACCACTCACCCCCTCACTCACCACACCCCACCCAACCCACCCAACCAACCCACCACCAACTCCACCCCACCAACCTCACCACCACCCCACCAAGACCTTTCACCCCCACCACCCCACCACCACCCACTTCACCACCACACCACCCACCCCACCACCACCACCCACCCACCACCACCCCACCCCCACCACCACCCCACCACCACCACCACCACCACCCCACCCACCCACCTGAATTCCCACCCACCCACTCCACCACCCCACCACCCCCACCACCACCCCACCAACCCCACCCCACCACCAACACCCCACCACCAACCACCACCCCCACCACCCCACCACCACCCCACCACCACCCCACCACCCACCACCACCCACCACCACCCCACCACCACCTTCATCCCCCCACACACCACCACCCCCACCATTCCCCACCACCCCCACCCCACCATTCCCCACCACCACCCCCACCACCACCCCCCACCACCACCCCACTGACCACCACCACCTACCACCTCACCACCCCCACTCACCCCTCCACACCACCCACCACCACCCACCCACCACCCCACTCCATTCCACCCCCACCCACCACCACCCAAACCCACCACCACCCACCCACCACCACCCACAATTCCCCCCCCACCACCACCCACCCCACCACCCCACCACCTCCACCCCCCACCCACACCCCCCACCACCACCACCCAACTCCACCACCAACTCCACCCACCACCCCCCACTCACCACCAACCCACCACCACCACCCACTCACCACCCCCACCACCCCCCACCACCCCACCCCCCACCACCACACCCCACTCACCAACTCCACCACCAATTCCACCTCACCACCACCCACCACCACCCCACCACCCCCCCCACCACCACACCCCCCCACTCACCACCCCCCACCTCCACCACCCCCCCACTCACCACCCCCACTCACCACCCCCACTCACCACCCCCACTCACCACCTCCCACCACCACCTCCCACTCACCACCCTCCCACTCACCACCCCCCACCACCACCCCCACTCACCACCCCCCACTCACCACCCCCCACCACCCCCACTCACCACCCACCACCCATCAATCTATCTACATTGACCACACCACCATCTACCATCTAATCACTGTTAACCACAATCCACTCTAACACTTCCACCCACCCACCCACTCCACCCACCCACCCATCACCAATCTCTCAGTTGGCAGGTGTTACTGGACCACTGTATCAGTTGTTTTCACTCATTGTTAGTCAGACGCAAACAACTCTTAATTGTCTTAGGAGGATTAACCCAGTGACTAGATTGACCACCACCACCACCACCACCACCTACCACCACCCACCACCACCCACCACCACCACCCACCACCACCACCACCACCACCACCACCACCACCACCACCCACCACCACCACCACCACCACCTCACCACCACCACCACCACCACCACCCACCACCACCACCACCACCACCACCCACCACCCACCTACCACCACCACTACCACCACCACCACCCACCACCAGCTCCACCACACCACCTACCACCCACCACCCACCACCACCACTACCTACCACCACCACCACCACCACCACCACCACCACCACCACCACCACCCACCACCACCACCACCACTACACCCACCACCACCACCACCACCACCACCACCACCACCACTACTACCACCAGCACCACCACCACCACCACCTCCAACAACTTATCACTGCTGCTGCTCCTTCAACCTCCCCTTACATCCATACTTTCTCTACACAAACTCATCATCGAGACACCTTCACCGTGTTTATCAGAAGACCAAAATAAACCTGCCTGTCCCCCATGTTATATCACCGAGGTGTAATAACTACTTGCTCTGAGTAGTGACAAATAACCCATTTCTTATAATCGTTTAAGTGATTTACCAAAAATAAAACTTCCCGATGCAAATATAATGTTCTTTAAACCTAAACACTCTAGAAAACCAGACCTTTAGAGAACAGAACACAGTTTTTTTTTAATTCTTAGGGTTAATAAAGAACAAAGTTTATAGAAGATATTTTTTATTTAGTATACGAAATATATTTATTTTTGTATTTAGTTCCCGATTTACTCATTGGCAGCACTTTACGATGACACTTTCTGCGTCTCTGAAATATTATAGGAATTTGTTAATGTTTTGTTAAGTTGAAAAGATGTGAATGATTTTTGTTGAGTTTAGTAATGTTGATGTTGTTGTGTTTAATTGTTGATGTTGTGTTTAGTAATGTTGATGTTGTTGTGTTTAAATGTTGATGTTGTTTTTAGTAATGTTGATGTTGTTGTGTTTCGTAATGTTGATGTTGTTGTGTTTAATAGTTGATGTTGTTGTGTTTCGTAATGTTGATGTTGTGTTTAGTAATGTTGATGTTGTTGTGTTTCGTAATGTTGATGTTGTTGTGTTTAAATGTTGATGTTGTTTTTAGTAATGTTGATGTTGTTGTGTTTAAATGTTGATGTTGTGTTTCGTAATGTTGATGTTGTTATGTGTTAATATTTTGGGGAGTTGTGAGTGAGATGTTATAATGTTTACCTGTTTAATTATAGGGGTCTATTATTATTATTATTATTATTATTATTATTATTATTATTATTATTATTATTATTATTATTATTATTATTTAGTCATAGTGGTAGTAGTAATAGTAATATGTATTAGGATATTTAATATTAAGGTAAATAAATGGCGGCGAAGGTGTGGCTATTGGGGGAGGCTGGAGGCCACGTTAAAAAAAAAAAGTAATGGTAGTAGTAGTAGTAGTAGTAGTAATAGCGTCTTTATGATTAAAAAAATATAAGTAATAAAACTCACTCTTGCCATCTTGGGCTGCTCTACCATAGCGACCGAATCCACCAAATCCGATGCCGAATCCGCTACCACCAAATCCAACTCCGTCAAATCCACTGCCACCGAATCCACCAATACTTATTCCACTTCCACAGGCAAATCCACAAGAAGATCCACCGCCATGTCCATATCCACCGCTATGGCCAGATCCGCTGCCATAGCCATATCCACCACCTTGGCCATATCCACCACCTTGGCCATATCCGCTGCCATAGCCATATCCACCACCTTGGCCATATCCACCACCTTGGCCATATCCACCATCATGGCCAGATCCGCTGCCATAGCCATATCCACCACCTTGGCCATATCCACCACCTTGGCCATATCCACCATCATGGCCATATCCGCTGCCATAGCCATATCCTCCACTAAGGCCATATCCACCACCATAACCATATCCACCACCATAACCATATCCACCACCATGGCCATATCCACCACCATAGCCGTAGTCACCACCATGTCCAGATCCACCTCCATGGCCACCACCATGACCATTGCCACCACCATGGCCACGGCCACCACCATGGCCATATCCACCATCATAACCGTATCCACCACCATGGCCAGATCCGCTGCCATAGCCATATCCAACACTATAACTGTATCCATCACCATGGCCAGATCCACCACCATGGCCAATACCACCAGCATGGTCAATACTACCACTATGGCCAATACCAACACTGTGGCCAGATCCACCACCATGGCCAATGCTACCACCATGGCTATTACTAACACTGTGGCCAGATCCACCACCATGGCCAATACCACCAGCATGGCCAATACTACCACTATGGCCAATACCAACACCATGGCCAATGCTACCACCATGGCTATTACCAACACTGTGGCCAGATCCACCACCATGTCCAGAACTATGACTAAATGCAACAGCTTGGCCATGTCCAGAAGTAACCCCATGTCCGGAACTATGACTGTGTCCCCCACCATGGCCAGAATCAGGGAAAGGGTGGCCCAGGGTTGTGGCCATGAGGGACACGATTAACAAAATAGTCTTCATCTGCAAAGAGAAATAAAAAACTACTGAAAAGATATTGTATTAAAATTTACAACAAATTATAAAACTGAAATCCATAACAAATATTAAAAATATCGTAATGAATTTCAGTGATTTCTAAGAATCTTTATACATAAAATCAATATAAAAATACATTACCATCTTTAGCATTTGATTTTATAAGACTAATATATACTTAAGAAAAAAAAATATATAAGGCGTTATAAACATTATTGGAACACCCGAAGCAGTTTGTTTACTAACACTAAGTGACGTCATGGTCACAGTTGTATGTGTGTCTGGTGGAGTCAATCAGCTGACTGTAAGGATGCTGTCTCCTCTGAAGCTTAAATACTGTATATCTATCCTCCCGCCTCTCTATATTTCTTAGTGTACGTCAGAGTTAGCGCAACAATCTTGATAACTCGTACCATCACCACCTATTATTATTGGCGACAAGATAGCAAGAGATGTTACAAGAGGGGAGAAAGTTGAGTGGGACAGCAGGTACGTGTGTGTGTGTGTGTGTGTGTGTGTGTGTGTGTGTGTGTGTTTATAATATGTAATAATGATAATAATAATAATAATTAACGGTTTATTGAAAGAACATAACTGGGGAAATGATCTCTTGAGTAACAATTAAAATGAAAATAACGTAAGTGATCCAAATATGATATTTAATAACAGAGGAGAGGGAGAAGGCCATACAATAAGGAATTTCAAAATAGTAACAATACAAAAGAAAGATTGGCTGGGAGTGAACACATTGGTTAATTACGATTTGTTAACAATTTTTATAATGGTTGAGACTGGGCTATTCTTATAATGGTCAATACGTGATCGTATTATATGAGCTGGATGTGGTTGTGGTGTCGAACAGCCATTCGTGGACGATGGATCTCAGATGGAAGCAGGAATCACTGTTGAGGATGGTGCAGAAGCTTCTCCCTAAACTTGCAAATGAAGTCATGGTGATGGTCAGAGAGAGCCGAGAGGGTCAGTGTGTTGAGCGCTTCCTGATATGTGGAGTAGGAAGGGGAGAGAATAATCTTGCATGCCCTCTTTTGCACTTTTTCTAGGTGTTTACGATGTGTGGCATTTAGGGAGGAAGACCAGGTAGGGGAGGCATAGGTGAGCTTGGGAAGTATGAATGTTGAGAAAACACTGAGGAGCTAGGGCGCAGGAACTCCAAGGGACTTGAGTCGGCGGAGGAGGTGGAGACGAAAACTGGTATTACTTTCTGTCTCTTGCTGTACGTGATACTCTTGTTTAGTTAGGTTAGGTTAGGTTAGGTTAGACTAGACACAACATAGTATTTATAACGGGTCAATAGACACAAGTTACCGTGACAACTTGTTCGTGTGAATTGGAATCTGAGTGTAGTTTGTAGTATGTAGTAATTTTCATTCAATTATTTTTTGTGTATTTTTCCTCCTTTAATAATACATTTGTCTATAGTGATTAGGTATCTACATAGAGTTTTTGGTCTTTATATTTTGTTATGGAAAAGCCCAGGTAACGAAAGGGAGGAGGGAGGGAGGGAGGGAGGGAGGGAGGTAGGGTGGTGGAGAGAGAGAGAGGGAAGAGCAAATCAGGGTGAAGCAAATCGACTCTCAAACGAAAGTATCGACTCGACTGACTATAGAAAACAACATGAAACAAAATAACACTAATTACATAGAAATAATTAGAGTCATTAATTGTCGTAAAGTCTTATTACCTGCCAAGTTTATTAACTTACCTGTGTTGTGTCTTCCAGGTATCTTGACTTAGGTGATTATTACACCCACCTTCCCATTACCTCTCCCATAACACTAACCTAACCTAACCTAACCTAACCTAACCTAACCTAACCTAACCTAACCTAACCTAACCTAATCTAGCACAGATAAGTGACCCAAAATTCGCAGGTGTGGAAGGAGGGGAAGCTTAGGTCACCTGTTTGAGCACCTGTAACTGTCAGGACTCCTTAGTTATCATCACTGTAATTGTCTTTAAGGTAACACATTTTTTTTATGTTCAGCAAACAAGATATTAGTGTAAACAATGTGTGGGAGTGACAAGGTATTTTTTTATTGCTTTTTTGGGTGCAGGGAAGTTGGTGATTTTTTATTTGTTTATCAATTTTAATATTTTATTGTAATTATCATGGTTATTGCATTCATCATCATCATCATCATCATTATTCATCATCATCATCATCATCATCATTCATCATCATCATCATCATCATCATCATCATCATCATCATCATCATCAACAATTGTATAATGTCTTGCTGTTCCTCTGTGCTCTATAGATGTAATAGATGAGAGTTGCCCTATACATAGTTACAGGGACTTGATATGGATGAAATCATAAGATCAGAGGATTGGTAGTAAGAGCTTGGGAATTTTTCTTGTGGTGGGCTACAGTCGCCAACCCTCAGCTGTGTTGATGGTACTTTGTTGATCATGACCACATACATAACCTACAAACAGAAAATAACATCACACGGACCATCTACACTGACGGCTCTCTTAACACTGTCTGTGGGAGGGCTGTAAGGGCTGTCATTGTGACTTAGCCTAACGGTAATGTAATAGAGAAAGGAGCTAGAATCAGTAACTGGGCCATACCCTTGTTATTTCAAAATATTGACGATGGAGGCGTCTTTAAGAGCTTGGGGGATCTCCTTTTCCCATATATTCTCCAGGAGAGAGTGGAGATGGCTGGTAAGCAGAGGTCCTCCTGCTTCATACACCTCGGCTGAGATTCCATCAGGCCCTGAGGCTTTGCTATTCTTCATCTGTTTGATGGCAGAAGCTACCTAATCCAGGGATGGAGGATAACTGAGGTGCGTCAGCTCTGGATGCTGAGGGACCTGCTGGGTAGTCAGGACATCCACATCGGTGTTTCGGTTGAGCAGTGAATGGTAGTGCTCTTTCCTGAGCTGACGGATGCCTTTTTCGTCTTTAATTAGGGAGTTACCGTCGAATGAGCGGAGGGGGGCTGCGCCGTGAGTGAGTGGCCCATAAAAGTTTTAGTGGAATTTAAAAAATCGTGCATCTTGTGCTGATCTGCAAGTTTTTGCTTCATTGCTTTATTTTTAAACCAGTCATTCTTTAGTTTGCGAAGTTCGCGCTGGGGTACTAGTTTCTTCTTGCGTAAGGTATCAGTTTGGCCCGAGACTGAGGGTTATTCTGTCAGTCAGTTAAAGCAGCACATTTATCATTGACGAGTACATTGATTGCCGGTTCATTTCATCAAACCAGTCCTGGTGTATTATTTTGATCTGGCCGAGGGTCTCTGCAGGTTTTTGTCATGACAGTGTCGAGAATATCCCATTCGGCACTGGGATTTGAGTTGTTTGTTGTCTGGTTGTTTATCAGCCCATGTTCGAGCTGCTCTCTGAAAGCATGTGTACTGTTCGATCCTCCAGACGCTTATTGTTATAACCTCTTCTGCAGGCTTGATGCCTTCGCTGTTTTCCGGCGATGTAAAATGAGAGCTTGGCTTTGACGAGCCGATGATCAGTGTCACTGTGGTCTGGGTCACTCATTGGTCGGATGATGAGGATATCTCGACGATCTCTTTCTCTGACAATGATATAGTCAATAAAATGCCAGTGTTTGGATCGTAGGTGTTGCCATGATCCCTTGAACTTGTCGGTCTGCCTAAACAAGTTATTGGTGATAGTGAGGTTATGTGCAGCACACTTGTTGAGGAGGAGTAGGCCGTTGGGATTACACTTGCCTAGACAATTTCTCCCTATGGTTCCCTGCCAAATGTCAGCATTAAAGTCACCAAGGAGCACAACCTTATCTTCTTTGGGGATAGAGGTTAGCACTTTGTTGAGGTCGGAGTAAAAAGCCAACTTGATGTTATTCTGTGCATCCAGTGTTGGGGCATGTGCACTCATGAAAAAGGCATGATGTGAGTGATTCAGTGGGACTCGAAGCATCATGAAGCTCTCGATGATCTCGATAGGCATTTCAGTTCGCCCGTGTGGGATGCATTGGCGGATGGCAAAGCCAACTCCATAAATGCGGTTTCTCTCCTCAGCAGGCTTACTAATGGCTGCTATGTCGATGTTATACCTAGCCAGCTCTTTTGCCACAAAGGCGGTTCTTCTATCAGGATGCTCATTTGTGCCAGTATCCAGAAGGGTTCTGACATTCCATGCAGCGACCATAAGAGGTTGTATAGTATGTTTTTGTTTGGATCTGTTTTTATAATTGCGTTTTCGACCGCATAAGGAGGACCTTACTGGGTGCGGTTGCCCAGTCAGGTTGGTTCTTTAGGGCACCTTTTCTATCTCCCTCCCCATGTGGGGTGAGCAGAGTGCTCCTCAAAAGGGCTGCTCAGTCTCACAGACAGGACCGGATTGCACTGCTGCCTAGATCCCAGTGCATAAACGACCATCTTATCTGTGTCGCTCATGTGCAGAGTTATGACCAGAAACCCCCAGCAGTCATCTCTGCCTGTCCCTGTCGCTACTCGTCCGTCGCCATAAGACTTTTTGAGATATAGGGGTTTTGATGATGATGAGAGGAATGATGAACTGGATGATGGCTACGCGCAAGTTGATTTATGTGGTGAGGCAGGAGCGCAGGCTGCAACCACACATCTTGGCTCTCCCTTTTCCTGATCCAGTGGTGCAAGTGTTGCAACGACTGGGGAGAGGCAGAGTTGCAATGGACTGCCGATAGCCCAGTTTGTTGGGGTTCGCCTTAGTAGCCTGTCCATCATGCATTGCCTTCGTCCGCCGGTGTAGTCGTTGGGTTTCCATGTTGGCCACCTCTTCCGCCTATACCGCCGTTGGGGTCTTGTTGGAGCTCTGTAAGCATGTCTGCCTGATGTGGGACTCCACAGCAGATTTTTCGTTTGGGGTTTACTCCCGTAGCCTTATACCTGCCAAGGTTAATCTGTAAGTCAGCGGGGCAATGGTTGGTAGGCGCCAGAACGTGTCCACATGCCAGTGGGCCTATGCGCCGTCCTTCTGGGGCCCACTGCTACTCCTGTATCCCCTGCTGGTTTAGCCTGGGCCTACGAGGCTCCCAGTTACTGTGTGTTGCCACAAGGAGGCACAGCAGGAGTCTTGATGGTGAAGAGGCTGTGTACTGGCAGGGGAAGACTTGTGCAAGTTGCTTCCCTGTTCACCACGAGGGCTAGCCTGCTGCGGTAACTGAAATGAGAGGAAGCAAGCAGTGCTTATACCTGAACACTATCTTAATGTTTCCACACTAGACGCGTTACAACACCATGTGTGTATACACACACACACACACCGTCTAGTATGTGAGGTTATTTTTTCGAGTGACAATAAAATTCCATTTACAAAACTACTTTATTTAGGTACACACAATAATTTGGCTTCTTTGGACAATAGCTGCTAACGGCTTTAACCATGATCTGAAATAGAGAAATAATATGGGTGAAACTTTCAGTTTTTGCCTTGAAAAATGAAAACAATAACAGGACATGTTTCTTATTATATGAAATATCGAAAATAATATGGACCTTAATGATCTTAAAATAAGGAAAAATAATATAACAAACTATTTTTTTTTACTTGAAAATTAATTGAAAAATAATTCGTTGAAGACTATTATGAATTGAAGTTAAGGAAAAAAAATATTATTAAAGTTTTTTATTTGACCTGGAAAATAATACGACTAAGACTTTTATGAATTGAATTTAAGAAATTTTTTTCTGTATGATTTAAAATTCAGTAAAATTATTATAAAAAGAATTAGAAGCTTACTGTATATTGTCTGGTCGAAGGAGCTGAGTGACACAAACACATCCGGGGAGAAGCCGATCCCACAAGCGAACCCACAGTTGTGAAGATATCCATGAACTCTCGGGTCTGTTTCGCCGCGGCTCAGTCCAACACCGTACCCGTAGTTTCCTGTTTGGCCATATCCTCCACCATGGCCAAATCCTCCGTGTCCAATTGTTCCATGGTTAAGGCCGATACTCTGGCCATATGTCCCTGTTTGGTCATATCCACTACCGCCACTTGATTCTTCATGGCCGGTTGCTCCTTGGCCATGTCCACCGCTATGGCCATATGCCGCTCCTGTATAGCTATGTCCATCATGGCCAAACTCTCCGTGACCAACTACCTCATGGCCAAGGACACGACTCTCATCATATGCTCCTGAATGGCCATAATCACCAACTTGACCTGATCCTCCGTGGTCAATTGCTTCATGGTCAAGGCCACCATTGAGGCCATATGCTCCAGTAAGGCCATATCCATCACTATATCCATATGTATTACCATAGGCGTTACCATTACCATAACCACCATACAGACCACCATACCCATAACCACCACCATAGCCATACGTGTTGCCATAACCAGGGCTCCCACCATAAACATTTCCATCACCATAACCACCATACCCATAACCACCACCATAGCCATATACACCACCATAATTATTCCCATGACCATAACCACCATACAGACCACCATATTCATAGCCACCATCACCATAACCATTTACACGACCGTAACCATACCCGACACCATTGCCATACCCATATCCACCATATCCACCCCCATAACCATACATACCACCATACCCAATACCATAATCATACCCAAATCCTTGTCTTTCTTCAGCTTGTTCACCATTACCATTACCATGTTCCTTCTCCCCTTCTCTGTGATCTTTTCCGCTACCATGATCGTCCGTAGTATCGGATTTAACCATACTACCATGACTATCATCAACCCCATGATTATGTCTTTCATCATGGCCATGGTCTTCCTTAATACCATGGGTATGTTTGTGTCTAATACCATGGCCTTGACCTTCCCTAATACCATGGCCATGACCTTCCCTAATACCATGGACAGGATTTTTCCTTCTACCATGGCCATGACCTTCCCTAATACTATGGTCATGACCTTCCCTAATACCATGGTCAGGATTTTTCCTTATGCCATGGCCATGATCTTCCTTTATACCATGGCCATGATCTTCCCTTATACCATGGCTCTGATCTTGCCTTATACCATTGCCATCTTTAACAACATGGCCCCCCAAACTACCATGGTCCTCCCAATCGCCATGGTCGTCTTTTATACCATAATCGGCCTTAATACGCCCCATATCCAAGCGACCATAGCCTTCATTAATGCCATACTCTGCCCTAAGACGTTCATAGTCATGCACACTACTATGGCCATGTCTATCAATCTGGCCTTCTTCAAAACCATGGCCCAAATCAGGCATAGGATGGCCCAGGGTCGTGACCACTAGGAAGACGAATATACAAGCAGCCAATTTCTGTAAAAAAGTAATAATAATAATAATAATAATAATAATAATAATAATAATAATAATAATAACCAAGAAAAATCCTCGACATGTTAAAGGAATTTTTGGTTTAACTAATCTGCTACTCGAACAGGTAACTATTTGTTCATGTAAGTTTAACTAATTATTGGATGACAAGATATGGTTTACTTACAATGGATGGTGCCATGGTGGTGTGTGATGGTGACGGAAGCTGAGGGTTGACTGTATAGATATTGGCCTTCACAGTCACTTATATACCAGACCATAACACTCGGCCTTTGCTCTAAGATTCCCAGGTGTTGTCTCAGGTAATGATATATTTGGGGGGGTCCTTTCTCTACCCCCACACCGCCTCCCCACAAACACTACAGGAGAAAGGAGATCTGAGATGTGGCCGCCATGTGAACCTCCGTCATAACTGTCTTCGTTCCGGATTTTCTTTAAGTAGTATGTTAGTTTTATTATCTAACTAAACACCTATGGAGGCATGGTGTAACTTCCACACCTTGAATCGATTACATCCCATTTATACGAGCATTTGTTTTACGCGATTTTACCTAACCTGACCTAACCTAACCTAACCTAACCTAACCTGACCTGACCTAACCTAACCTGACCTGATCTAACCTAACCTAACATGACCTAACCTAACCTAACTTAAACCCATCATTTAACTAAGATGGTAAAAATCGCACCAACAAGATGATCGTCGAAGCTGGATGACACCCATGATTCATCCCATAGGTTAAGTCGATCAGCTGCAGTGAGGATTCTGTAAGAGTGTTATATCCTTTATATTTTTCTCGCTGGAGGAACTTTTCAGACTCAGGCAGATTATGATAAACAAGAAACTATGGTTCAGGTGGCAGTAATTGTTCTGATCGTATCATCGTCAGCACTAAGTCGAGTTCTCACAGCAGACACACACACTCCAGTCAGCAGCCGCGGGAGAATGACAGCGGCGCCTCTCACTACGGAAGTATAAAGCCAAGTTCCCAGATTCATTTGTCTTCTCTTGGGAACAGAAGGCTGTAAACTGTAGCAATCTGTGTTCCCGAATTAAAAAAAAAAAAAAAAAAAAACCTTACGTTAATTTTTTTCCCCAGCTGAGGATGTGAGAATGTTGATAAAAGGTTAATGATTAAGAAAGTTCTCGCCCAACTCAAGTATTGTGTCTCCTGCGCATGTAGTTCCGCCTACGGTCTCGCAAACAAAGATGGCAGGACCTGACAGGGAAGGGTTGCGTCATGGCTGCTTTCTCGCTACCAACTATCATTATAACTAACTGCAAACAAAATAATAACTATTAATAAATGTACATGAAAAAAATAATCTTACATTGCCTCTCTAGTGGTGGGTAAGGAGTAGAGGGACCTCGTATATAAAGAAGTTTAGGAACAATATAGGTACGGTGGTTAAAATGGTATCGGGAATTACTCTGCATCTTTATCGTAATTACTGGTATTGTTTTAATTAAATGTAGGAGGAAAACTTGACTTAGGAATCTTTGAAGATCTAGTGCAGGGTTTCCCAAGCACTCTCCAGTGTGATCCCATTTAGTGCTGCCGCCTATTCAGTACGAACCCAAGTCATTATTCTCCCCCCTGGTGGCAGAGACTGTCCAAGGGGGCTAACGGGACGAGCTCTAAGGTACAGGTGAGACTCAGCAACAGAGCGGTGTTTATTGTCTTTGTCCTGGCGCACACACACACACACACACACACACACTGGGGAGAGGGAGAGTTGCAATGGACTGCCAATAGTCCAGTTTGTTGGGTATCGCCTTAGTAGCCTGTCCATCAGGCATTGCCTTCGCCCACCGGTGTAGTCGTTGGGTTCCCATGGTGGTCACTGGTCACCTCTTCTGCCTATACCTCCGTTGGGGGTCTTGTTGGAGCTCTGTATGCATGTCTGCCTGATGCGGGGCTCCACCACAGATTTTTCATTCGGGTTTTGTTTCCTGTAGCCTTATACCTACCAAGGTTAATCCACATGGCAGAAGGGCAATGGTTGGTAGGTGCCAGGACGTGTCCACTCGCCTGTGGGTCTATGCGCCTTCCCTCTGGGGCCCACTGCTACTCCGAGATCCCCTGCAAGTCTAGCCTGGGCCCACGAGGCTCCCAGTTACCGTGTGTTGCCACGAGGAGGCACAGCAGGAGTCTTGATGGTGAAGAGGCTGTGTACTGGCAGGGGAAGACTTATGCAAGTTGCTTCCTTGTTCGCCACGAGGGCTAGCCAGCGGCGGCAGCTGAAGGCGAGAGGGAGCACTGACATAATGATGCCACACTAGATGCATTTCACCATGCTGTGTGCAAACACACACACACACACCCACACACACACACACACACACACACACCATTCAGCCATCTTGTTAATATTTATAAATATTATTCATCTTATATTCCGCTAGAAATAGCAGAGGGGAGGGTGGATAGGTGGTGTGATACTTTTGGTCCATCTGTCTGTCTTTCTTTCTGTATGTCTGTCTGTATGTGCGTGTGTGTTCCTGTCAGGACGAGTAGCAACTTTGATTCTTCGTTGGTTTGGTTGTGTTTCATTTGTGCTTAGTTAGTGTTTCTGGTTAGGTTTGAGTTGGTCTCTGAGTTTAGGTGAGAAGTGTGTGAGTGTTGCTGGCACGAGTCACGCAGCAGCTGCAGCGGTGGCCGGTAATAAAGTCACAGGAAAAAAAGTCACAGAAAAAAGTCACAATTTTGGCTAGGAAAAAAAGTCACAGGAAAAAAAGTCACAATTAATTTATGGTGGCCGGTAATAAAGGTTAGGTTAGATTAGGTTAGGTTAGGTTAGGTTACCATCAGTTCTGCACATTCCTTTACTGAAACTGATTGACATATTAACCTTAAAAAATGTGAGAATTCGATAGTTAACTTTTCTTTTTTTCTGTGAATTTTTTACCTGTGACTTTTTTACCTGTGACTTTTTTACCTGTGACTTTTTTACCTGTGACTTTTTTACCTGGATTCGCTGCAGCCTTCGCCGTCCTCGATAATCGTGTAGGGAGGGAGAGTGTTCTCGCTGTATTTTGTCTGGCAACGTTACTAAAGAGTAATGTCTGCAGTGTGGTATTTAAGTTGTTGCTCGATATTAAGTTGAGTTGACTGGATTTTGCAGTTAACGAGTGTGCTGGGGCAGAGGTGGCTGTCCTGGTGACCCGTGTTGGGGCCTGGCTGGGGACTGTCTCTCGTTGTGTGGTGTCAACGGTTTACAAAAAGTGTCATTCCATCAATTGTTAATCAGTTCGGCAGTTACTTATGACGTTCAAGAGTGATAAAAGCTGGTACAATACGTCAGTCTGTGAACTATGATTCTTACGTGTGCAAATAGAACAGTTCCAACTATCGAACGAACCAAGCGGTTGTTTTGGTCTCATTGTTGGGTAAAAATTACTTGTTTGTGTACATATAAATTTATATTATATACATTTATGTTGTTATCATTTTATAGTAAATTAATGTTTATTTCTTTTGGTTTTTGTTTAGCTATACGGCACCACACCTCATATCCGGTCTTCTTATTTTATTACAGTTCTCTTAAGTCCCATGGTCCCATCTAGTGAGTGCGTAAGTCACACACTCAATAACACACTCACACAGTTCCTGTAATCTAATTGTTGTCGGTACTCATTTCACCTGATGATTAAATACCCT
The DNA here is from genome assembly GCF_018991925.1 of Homarus americanus. Lineage (NCBI taxonomy): Eukaryota > Metazoa > Arthropoda > Malacostraca > Decapoda > Nephropidae > Homarus > Homarus americanus. Next base: position 27,470,478 of record NW_024722227.1, read on the forward strand.
GACGCAAACCTAACCTAACCTACACTAATCTTATCTGATCTAACCTAACCTAACCTAACCTAACCTAATCTAACTTAAACTAACCTAACCCAATCTAACCTAACCTAACCTAACCTAACCTAGCCTAACCTAACCTAATCTAACCTAACCATTACCATGACCTCAGCTGATAGACTGTAACATAATCGTGCTAGTCTCTGCGTCAATAATTCCTTTCTTATATTCACTTAACTACTTAGCGAATAACAATGGTGTCTTGTTCCAGTTTCTTATCCACTTAACCTTCAAGTACATAAAGTGGTCATACAAACTCTCTCCAACTGACTCATCCAGTTATAGCACGACAGGTTGATAATGACGACTCCAGGTATCTCAAGAGTGGATCAATTAACTGTTTTGTTGATTTGTGTCATAAAGTTTCATTAATATCAACAATAAATAAGGGAGTAATGGAATTGGATCTCATGTTAAGTTAGGTCAGGTTAAGTTGGGTTAGGTTAGGTCAGGTTAAGTTGGGTTAGGTTAGGTCAGGTTAAGTTGGGTTAGGTTAGGTCAGGTTAAGTTAGGTTAGGTTAGGGTAGGTCAGTTTGGGTTAGGTTAGGTTTAATGATCGCTTAGTCTTCCTGAGTACTGAGGCTTTACTGAGCATTGAGACAACACACCTAACCTAACCTAACCTAACCTAACCTAACCTAACCTAACCTAACCTAACCTAACCTAACTTAACCTAACCTAACCAATAACCTTAGGGAAGTTATAATGTAAATCATCAGGTATAATAATATTCCACGTTGTAATTGAGTGACGATGCTGTTGTCGCCAATATGTAAATAAAGAGATGAATTGATAGACAACTAAATAGACAAATGGAAAAATAGATAAAGAAATAGACAAATAGATAAAATAGACAAAGAAATAGACAAATAGAAAAATAGACAAAGAAATTGACAAATCGAAAAATAGATAAAGAAATAGACAAATAGATAAAATAGACAAAGAAATAGACAGATAGATAAAATAGATAAAGAAATTGACAAATAGATAAAAATAGAAAATTAAATGGATAAACAAATGATATTAAAACGTCTCAGTTCATCATCATAACATGGAAATAAGACAAAGACATTGGTCAAACTCTCAACTTTATTGAAGAACCTCCTAGTCTTCTTCCTCTTCTTCACGAATAAGTAAACAAATAAACAAGTAAACAATAGCGAAGTAAACAGTAAACAAACCTTGTATGACCTTATATTCTCACAAAAATATAATAATTAAAAAAAATAATAATTTGAAAATAATAATAATAATATAATTTCTATTTATACTTTTCATCAGCCAAAAAACTATTACTTTTATATAATTTCTAGATTAATGAAGTTATTTAATTAGTTTTTTTTAATTTTTATGGAAGTTTGTTTACATTAAGAGATAATTAAAGTATTTTAGGTGAGTTTATCGTTTAAAGGGTGCGTAGACAACTGGGAAGACAAGAGACCTTTCCAGACTGGTGTAGACAGGACGGAAGACACTGTTCCTTCATTATTTCTAGACAGAGGAAGACAGATGAGAAGACGGGAAACCTCTTCAATATCTCTTCCTACTTCACGTTTAAACAACTCCTGGAAAAAAAAATATTAAGAAAAAATTGTAATAAAAAAAGAATGATAATATAGGAAAAATATATGACTAAAATTATACTTTATCGTATTATTATATGATATAATAATACTTATAGATGTAAGAAATATTTGAGTAATTTTTTTTTATATACTAATAGAGACGGACAGACAAGGGGAGAGAGAGAGAGAGAGAGAGAAAGAGAGAGAGAGAGAGAGAGAGAGAGAGAGAGAGAGTACTAATCCAAATATAATCAATCAAATACAATAGCAATATACATCACCCTTTTGTATGATTTAACTAACTTGGAAAATACAACAGGTATCATGACATGTAAAGAACGTGTTGATTTTTTTTACAGGTAATATCCATATAACATCTAATTAACCTGTTAGTAAAGTATGCAAGGCTAATAACGTGTTTACTATATCATTATTCGGGTATACACTTATATACATAGTGTGTGGATAAGTATATATGGTAGTATTTGGGTCAATATTGATTTTAATGTAACTATGTTCACGTATAAATAATATTTGTCAGAATACTAAAGTTTCCCATTACAAAATATATTATAGAAAATGGGATACAATGGTACCATAGAAAATTGGATGAGGATGGTTAATGTAGCTTACCTTAGCGGCCATATCCCTTACGGCCATGTCCACCTCCACCACCACCATGGCTACGTCCACCACCACCATGGCTACGTCCACCACCACCATGGCTACGTCCACCACCACCATGTCCATGGCTACGTCCATGGCGGCTGGGATCAGGGTTAGGAGTGGCCAGGGTGGTGGCCATCAGGCAGGCCACGATCAAGATTATCAAGAACTGAAGAAGAAAAAATGCACGGAGGTTAGGTTAGGTTAGGTTAGGTTAGGTTAGGTTGTACTAATTTATTATTAACTTTCAAGAAGAAGATTTTACCTATTTTTTGTTATTTAATGTAAATCTAGAAGGCCAGAAAATTATTTATTTGAGCTAAATACTATAATATTGAATGAAGTAATGAACACTATATCGTAATAAACGCAAATTACAAATACAAGTTTCAAGTTGTTCTTTTTAATATAATATTCAAATGAAGTTTACTTGTCTTACGGACATTAAAATAAACTTAAACCGTAATGATTAAAGAAGATATTGAAAGAAATCTGGATATCAGTGAAAGGAGACATTCTGATGAGAGAGAGAGAGAGAGAGAGAGAGAGAGAGAGAGAGTAATACACCCCACATAGTGTGTACTCACGTTAAAGGCTTTCATGATGCTGATGACGAGACTTGGACTGACTGATGACGGAGGAACCCCTGCTACTGTGGTGCTACTGACTAGGGCTCTCAAGTGAGTATTCTACTATGGGTTCCTCCTCCAGTGTTTATATACCAGAGACAGGGAGGTAGGGAGTGGCAGAGAGGAGAGGGAGGGGGGGGGATGGTATTTCCTGCTAGACCGAGGCAGATATAGAACACTGTAAGCAGCATCATTATGAACAAATAACTCGCACAAGGCCGTCAGGTGACAGCATATGTGACAGTGCTGTTTGTTATGGTGTAATTCTGAAAGATATATATCACTGTAGAGTCACACAATCGTCATCTCGTTCACTAGTGTATACGCTTTTAGTAACAAGAGTTGACCAATACAGTCTCTCCTTGGTCAATATTACCAAAGGTGTTATAGTATTTAGTTCTGTCTTTACCATTATCTGTGGCGGTGTTAATAATGATTTTCTACCACTTATTAATTGAGAGAGAGAGAGAGAGAGAGAGAGAGAGAGAGAGAGAGAGAGAGAGAAAATGAAATACCCGTGTGTGTGTGTGTGTGTGTATGTGTGTTTTCATATCTATGTTCGTATGACTATACTCACATGAACTACTAGCAGTCTGTTTACAGGTTCATCAAATATTTAGTCATATAAAAATAATCATAAAAAACAAAATAATTCCCACACTCACTTTTACCACCTGAGGCCAAATCTTTAACCTGATGAGCACAAAAAAACAGTAAGTTACAACATTTTACATAAAGATGGATGTGTGTTTGTTCTCAGTCACACACACACACACACACACACACACACACACACACACACACACACACACACACTATTTAGCCATCTGTTGTCTTAGTGTTGTTATGACCGCTGACAACATCTCTGTATTTGTGATGTTTATAGTTATTATTTTAGTTTTTACTGTTTACTTCACTACTGTGGTCTGTCTGTCTGTCTTTCTTTCTGTTAGTCTGTCTGTCTGTGTGTCTGTATGTCTGTCTGTATGTCTGTCTGTCTGTCTGTCTGTCTGTGTGTCTGTATGTCTGTCTGTGTGTCTGTATGTCTGTCTGTGTGTCTGTATGTCTGTCTGTGTGTCTGTATGTCTGTCTGTGTGTCTGTATGTCTGTCTGTGTGTCTGTATGTCTGTCTGTGTGTCTGTATGTCTGTCTCTGTGTGTCTGTATGTCTGTCTCTGTGTGTTTGTCTGTCTGCCTGTCTGTTTATCTGTGTGTCTGTATGTCTGTCTGTGTGTGTCTGTCTGTCTGTCTGTGTGTCTGTCTGTATATGTCTGTCTGTGTGTCTGTATGTCTGTCTGTGTGTCTGTATGTCTGTCTGTGTGTCTGTCACATGTCTGTGTGTCTGTGTCATATGTGTCTGTCTCTGTGTGTCTGTATGTCTGTCTGTGTGTCTGTCTGTATGTCTGTCTGTCTGTGTGTCTGCATGTCTGTCTGTGTGTCTGTATGTCTATCTGCCTGTGTGTCTCTGTATGTCTGTCTCTGTGTGTCTGTGTATGTGTCTGTGTGTCTGTATGTCTGTCTGCTTATGTGTGTGTCTGTCTGTGTGTCTGTCTGTATGTCTGTCTGTGTGTCTTGTCTGTATGTCTGTCTGTCTGTGTGTCTGTATGTCTGTCTGCCTGCTGTGTGTCTGTCTGTCTGTCTGTCTGTCTGTATGTCTGTCTGTCTGTCTGTCTGTTTGTATGTCTGTGTGTCTGTATGTCTGTCTGTCTGTCTGTATGTCTGTCTGTCTGTCTGTCTGTTTGTATGTCTGTGTGTCTGTATGTCTGTCTGTCTGTCTGTATGTCTGTATGTCTGTCTGTGTGTCTGTCTGCCTGTCTGTATGTCTGTCTGCCTGTGTGTTCCAGTAATCTAATTATTATCGGTACTTATTTCATCCTGATTATTAAATACCCTGACGAAAACCTAAACTAATCTTATCTGATTTAACCTAATTAATTTAACCTAACCTAACCTAACCTAACCTAGCCTAACCTAACCTAACCTAACCTAACCTATTGCTTACATTGTAATTAAAGCATTAGATCTTCCTTCCTCCCTTCCTTCTTTCGGGTATACACGCATGTATATAATGAAAATGTATGTTTTTATGTATATACTTGTATGTATATATGTATGTATGTATGTATGTATGTATGTATGTATGTATTTATGTACAGGTACCTACCTACCTACCTACCTACCTACCTACCTACCTACCTACCTACCCCTATAAAAGTAAGCAGAGAGACTTTCTTGTTGATCGTGTTCAATTGACACATTAACAAACAGACAAACAGGTAAACATATAAGTTAAACCACACCGGGAAGGTAAACAACAGACTGTGTTGTGTGTCGTCATAAGGAGGCGAGTCTTACAATGATGGTGACTTTGAATTATTACTCCAGCAACGTAATTTTCTATTTATGTCCCGCTCCGAGTAACACTGGGGTGGCTGGGTGTTTAAGTGTTGTAATGGATCACCAACACTCGTCGCTGGGTGTAAGAGGGATAGGTACGGAGATAAATATTATACCATGATAAGTTAACGTTAAAATAGCGAAAGAGTATCATGTTCATTCATCATCGAGTCAGAACAACACTCAGCTACCATATTCATTTCATCTTTTTTGTTGTTACTTTTCATATCATATTTGTGTGGTTCTTCTCGTGCTGTTACCATTAGTCAATACCTTATAGTTGTTGATGTGTGAAAGGAACAGTAATCACGTTTATTGACCTTCTGGAAATTGTCTAGATCCATTTGAAATTATTAGTACGTATAAGGATGTTTGTTATAGTGAATGTTTATTGGGAGACATACACAATTAGTTAAGTCAATAATACATATGACAAACTGAATGGGACCCAACATCTGCCCTACGGTATTCTTCTTAGCAGCCCAAGAAATCAGAGTTTACTTGTATCGTCTGTCAAGTAAGAAAGATGAAATCCTCTGGTGTATTCGTACGGTAAAATGATAGCTGATGAAGTGATGAGCTTGATAAACAAGCATTGGTGAGGAAAGCTTACCGAATGTCAGAGAACAGCAAGTTGTTATGTTATTCCTCTTCGAGTCCATTATTCGCTCTCTATGTTCAGCACCTTCAGGAGTTGTAGCATAGTGGGTTCTGTTGCTTGTAATACCGTGTTGTTTGTTGTTTAACGCCTTCACTACGGGAAGCTACTTTTAGTATTTTATTGGACTAATGCCAGACTATTTTATTCAGGGCAGAGAATTTAATTATTTTTACTTTTGCCACTTACATCAGCTAGTTTATTGTGCACTCCATACTCAGCAGATGAGCAGTAGCGCAAAAGTATTACAGAGTAGAGTTCACAAAGGGTCAGTATAACTTATCTCCGTGGTCAGGATATTATGGCATTGAATGTTATACAGTATTTCAGATACATTCTTTGTTTAATTCTATACATGGGGGTAACTTATTCACACCTGCGTGAGTACAGGAGTGTGAGGTAGTATGTCTGGCCGCACACTGTTATTAACACCTGCGTGAGTACAGGAGTGTGAGGCAGTACGTCTGGCCACACACTTTGTTATTAACACCTGCGTGAGTACAGCAGTGTGAGGCAGTATGTCTGGCCACACACTTTGTTATTAACACCTGCGTGAGTACAGCAGCGTGAGGCAGTATGTCTGGCTGCACACTTTGTTATTAACATTTGCGTGAGTACAGCAGTGTGAGGCAGTATGTCTGGCTGCACACTCTGTTATTCACATTTGCGTGAGAAGTATTCAAGGACATTGTGTGTTTGGTTCTATACATGTAAAATGATATAGCTAATGAGTGCAAATAAGTGGATACATTCCTACTATGTCGGCTATCTTGCCATTAGAGATAAAGTGTTGTGCTATTTTACACACAGTGTGCTTGGATCTGTTCCTAATTTTCACACTGTCAAGGACGTCGTGTTCGAGTGTGTGGCCATATGTCTGACCACACATTATTACAGTAGTCTTGTTCACATCTGCTTGAGGGATATAGTGCCAGAAGTCCTTGCATCCTAAACCTTAGTCTAGCGGTTACACCATCTTGTAATCTAGTGTTCCCGTTATTTACTCCATATACTGTACATGTTTCACATGATACATCTCTTCATGGTAAATAATGGATTGACTATTGTCTGTTTGCACTTCGTCTGCTGGCTTCAAATTCATCAACAAATTCTTTCCTAATTACAGTTTAATTTATTTTTATTTATTTTTTGTTTTACAGGCAAAAGTTGCATTCAACGTTGTCTTTGTTAGACGCGAGTTTGGCGAGGGCATCAACTTTCATGTTCTTCCAGGCCTATGAGAGAGGGGATCTTGACATCCCCATCAACAAGGTACGCATATTTGTGTCTACCTTCAGAGACAAGCGCGTATAAACTTAAGTTGAGGGTGTTAAGGGCAAGTAATGAGGATGGAGAATCAGTGATGATGAGACTGTCAGTGATAGAAGTTTCAATAAGTTTAACGGCTGTGAGTATGGCAAATAATTCAGTTTGTAGAGTGGATGCCCAGTTGTTAATTGTTACTCCTTTCTCAATTGTATTACCATTAGGTTGAGTCACAATGACGGTGCTTCCAGCCCTCCCACAGGCAGTGTTAAGAGATGAATCAGTTTAGATGTTATCATCAGTCTGTAGGGTGTGTATGTGTTCAAGAACTCTCACTTTGGCAGTGTGTTGGAGATAAATGCTTCCGTAATTCATCGTTTAGGCGGATATGTCGGTATTGATGTATTAACCCCTGCCACACAGACAGTAGTAAATGTGGGCTACATACATTATGTTTATATTATTCCATCACCCACGGTAACTAGACCATGAGCCGTGAGTAGTCACAATTATAGTTACGAAAATGTGTTCCTATACCCTATGTGGTAACCTGTGTCTCCAAGTGATCAACCTATATGGCTTAAAGCAAACCTATCCACCAATCACGCCCGTCGTTACACAACCAATACGCCATTCATTCATACAGTAAATGGTGATACTACTACTGTGACGTTGCGGTTTGGAGACACGGGTTGCCGCAAGAGGTGTAGGAACACATTTTAGCAACTGTACATGTGACTCTTTTTCCACTGACCTCTCCCGCTGCTTGAAAGAATGGGTCGGCAATTAAGTTGCCGGCTTCTAGCCAGTCTGTACCTGTCTCTCACCCATGTCAAACGTGTGTTCACGAAGCTCGTTACACATATGTTTCATCCTTATTAATGCCCACAGCTCATAGCGTTATTTACGGTGATATCTTAGTTATTGTGCAATAGTTTATTTTTCTAATAAATGGAGAAAAATCTTTCGGGGTTGAAAACTTAACCCATAAACATTTGTTTATGTTACTTCTTGTGTACCTTTAATACTGACTCTACTGACTCTTCACCAGTGATTACAACAGGTAAATGGAAGGTAACATATTGATGATATCGAAGGGAACTGTCCAGATGGTCTAGTCCAAACAACTTCATATGTTGGAACAATCTGCCAGAGAGTGTGGTGAAGGCACCGAGTGTGAGCTCTTTCAAGACCAGACTTGACCAACACTGGAGCAGGTTCTGATACATTCAGGAGCCGGTACATGCCCAGTACTTGCCAACAGTGCGTAACAGAGACGTAACCCATCGACCAAGTGGCTAACGAGCACGATCAGTAGTGAAGAGGATAAAAGTATAAAGTTATGTTTTACCCACCGTGTGTTCACTAACGAGACATTAAAACAATATCTTAACATCAACAGAAAACGGCTGAGGAGTAAATATTGTAACCCCTGTCAGACTCCCGCTAGGCACTAAATTGACCAAAACAACAATGATTATACAAACACACCGTGATATACCTTCATGCAACGGGATCTTATAAAATGTCATTCATAAGTGAAATGTTGAAGATTAATAAAAAAGCGCCAAAACTTTCAAATAATAAAGACTAAGTTTATTTTATTTTGATGAAAGGTTTTTAGAAGAGGATTTTTAGAAGACTCACCAAGATTGGAACAGTTACGAAAGGAGAGAGAGAGAGAGAGAGAGAGAGAGAGAGAGAGGACACTGAATAAACAGGAGATCGATAAAAGGTACAGAAACACACAAACTGAATTAATCTCATTCGACTCATAACTTGTTCGACTCACAACCAGTACACGTACTCACAGACTCACAACCAATACACGTACTCACAGACTCACAACCAATACATGTACTCACAGACTCACAACCAATACACGTACTCACAGACTCACAACCAATACACGTACTCACAGACTCACAACCAATACACGTACTCACAGACTCACAACCAATACACGTACTCACAGACTCACAACCAATACACGTACTCACAGACTCACAACCAATACACGTACTCACAGACTCACAACCAATACACGTACTCACTGACTCACAAACTAACATACCACAGACTCACAAATCAATACACGTACTCACAGACTCACAACCAATACACGTACTCACAGACTCACAACCAATACACGTACTCACAGACTCACAACCAATACACGTACTCACTGACTCACAACCAATACACGTACTCACAGACTCACAACCAATACATGTACTCACAGACTCACAACCAGTACACATACTCACAACCAATACACGTACTCACAGACTCACAACCAATACACGTACTCACAGACTCACAACCAATACACGTACTCACAGACTCACAACCAGTACACGTACTCACTGACTCACTGCATCAGATATAGAATTAAATGGCTATATGACTTGGTAATAAAAGTGACTTATAAATGACGAAAAGTAAAATTAAAACTAAGTAACTAAAACGATAAATTAAGTAACACAAAGTAACAAAAACACTATAGTAAAAAAACCCCACTACTTAATACACTTAATACACTTATACTTAAAGGAAATTACATAAAATACGTATCTTTATTAAATATTTATTCGAAATACATAAGTGTAGAGGAACAGCGCACTTATTATCCCGAGTGTTCTTTCTGCACCTGTGAAGGAAGATATTAATTAGCAATATCAGGTGAGGGAGGGAGGGAGGGAGATAGAGGGAGAGGAAGGGAGGGAGGGAGGGAGATACAGGGAGAGGAAGGGAGGGAAGGAGTAAATGCAGAGGAGACTAGGGTGGGAGGGAAGGGGAGAAAGGGAGAGGGAGGGAGTATCACAACTGTCCATCATTACTCACCTCACCATCAAGGGAGCTTAGCGACCGTAACCATATCCACCACCATAGCCGCGTCCATAACCACCACCGTAGCCATCATATCCACCTCCATAACCACCATATCCGCCATTTCCACCGCCGTAGCCACCATATCCACCACCATAGCCGCCATATCCACTACCGTAGCCGCCATATCCACTACCGTAGCCGCCATATCCACCACCGTAGCCGCCTCTTCCATATCCACCACCGTAGCCGCCTCTTCCATATCCACCACCGTAGCCGCCTCTCCCATATCCACCATAGCCTCCACTATAACCACCGCCGTATCCACCATAACCGCCACCATGTCCACCGCCATAGCCGCCATAGCTTTGACTTGAGGGTGAGGCTTCAGGGGCGGCTAGGACGACTACCAGGAGGCCAGCCGCCACCGCCATCGTCACCTGTAACACATGTAAACTGTAACTTGGTATTCATAACTGTATTATAACCCCGACTTACTGTAACTTAACTGTACCTGTTTGTTTGATGAGTTACAGTAAAGGTGGTGAAGTCTTGTACATTGGTGAAGTTGTTTTCAAGAGGTGCTTAGAATTAAACTCTTTAGTGGGATGACTTAACCCTTTGAGTAAGATGACTTAACCCCTTAACTAGGATGACTTAACCCCTTGATTGAGATGACTTAACCCCTTGATTAAGATGACGTAACCCCTTGAGTGAAATGACTTCGTACTCAGGAGGCACCTGTCTTGTAGCTGAGTGTGTCTTGTTAGTCAGGTAGATAGTGGTGGTCATATCGATTTGTGTACAGGTAACCTCAAGCTCCCAGGTGGGTCACTAAGTCCAGACCAGAAGATATACAGACAGACGGGTGTTCTAAGTTCCCTGAGTCAAGTTTAAATGGAGAGATCTTATGATCAATCAATATCACTTTGATGACTTGATGTTATACTCACTTTATGTACTTAAGAATGGATATCGACCATTATATAAGTGGATATATAGATGGATGTTATTAAGTAATTCAAGTGATGTAGATGAGTGTTAAGATGTAGTGTTAAGACAGCCAGGTGCTACCTCAGCCTCCTAACAACAGTCGCTGCGTCACTTACAGTTCTGGAGATCATGTTGGCGTCTTGCAGAGAGTCACAGTTGACAATGTCCGCCATCACTCCCCGCCACACCTTATATACCGCCAGCTGGAGTACCACAAGGCGGCCCGCGGTCACCACATATATAATTACTCATAAGTTCACCTCATGTTGCGCAGTTCACAGTGTTTTTGTGGGAGTTATAACGACTTGTTAAAAATAACAAGTGTAGTCCAAAATTTCCAACTGACTCACACGATCCCATGTTTGTCACGTTGCTGATTAAGACTTAAAATATCACTGATTTTTGGCCAAATAAGGGATAAATTTTTTGTTTTTATTGCGATAACTTAATGGATATTAATTGGGTATAATATTATTATTTTATGACCATCTTTCTAAAGCTTAATATGCGTGTAACCCTATTTAACGACACACACACACACACACACATCACCTTGACTTCTTCCGATTTTGTGTGATACAAACAACGTGAACATTTCTACAGTCTACTTGATAGTGACGTCACAAGGCTACATATAGAAAGTCTTTATTCTCATCCTCTCCACAACACCTGTCATCTACTGCATCACAAACTATGAACAACTGTACATAACCTCAATAGGGTGATGGTTGGGTCTCGTAAGCTCCCGCCAATGATGTGTCTAGTGGTAGGCGGGGCTGGCTGGCTGAGACGTAGGGTAGGTCTGTGTTTTTTCATAGCGTTAGAGCGTATAGTCTATAGTTAAAGTAAGCTGGGGTACTAATCTTCATGTGGTCTAATATTTCATATATTTTCATCTAATTATGATAATATGGTTTATATGCTAAATTGTATTCATACTGAAGATAAATTTTGTTGTCTTGTCATCTCACACTCTTGAGATACCATGTTGTGTCGGAAGCTCACACCACTAAGATAATTTTTTGTGTTGTAAAGTTATACCATAAGACGAAGATTATGGTATATATTTAACACACCAGACCAAAAAGGTGTTATTGGTAACACCATTCCACACCACCGGAAGTGTAGGATTATTTATGTCAAGAAAGTTATAGCTGACGTGAGTACAGACGACCCACTTCTCACTTTCTCACACACACACACACACACACACACACACACAACAACTACTACTCTACTACTTTTGCTGTCACTCGGAATCAAGTATGATGATCATCCAGCTATGATTCAATGATATGAGTTATTAAGGATGTCACCTAGGTTGGTGGATTCTGAGGTGACTAAAGAGGCCGATACGGGAGGCAGGGTCGATCACAGATGTTGCACATGTGGAGGGCTACATCTAGTGTGGGGTCGGCGGCGGCAGCGTCTTTCCGGCGTTGGCGCTTGTCTGCCTCGTTATGCAGTTGGGCTAATTCGAAAGTATTGACACCTTCTCGTGTGGTGCTCCTCCAAGCGTTAAGGTGTGGAGTAATCGTCTCCCATGTACCAAATTTTATGTAACAAATTACTCTTTTATTGTCTTTTTAATTCTTTATATTTATTTATTTATTTGCTTATTCTTACTTCTTTCACTTACTCTTATTCTTTCTTTTATTTATTCCTGCTATTCTTTCTCGTTATACTCGTGAGAGGTGGAGAGGGTGAAGGAGGTAATTGTTAATGGTTGCTGGTCGGCTGGTGATATAGGCTTTCAGTTGGCCCTCCCACACACACCAGCCAGGGAAGACTCGGGGGAGCTGGTTAGAGGGACTAAGATACAATACTTCACAGAGGGTAAATATAGGATAGTTATTGTATATAGGACTCACCGTAGTACTGCATAATACCAAGACATTTATCACACATCAACCTTTCTTAATAAGGGAGGGATGAATTGGGACTCTTATTAACGTTACTGTATTTATTGAATACATTATATTAGGGTTTAACAGTTACACTTCAAAATAATAAACCTATGTTCCTAGCTAGTTAAACGGGGACCACGTATCTCACAACAAAGGGGAACTTAAGGATTTACCAAATAGAATGCACCCAAATACCTGCCATGTGGCCACCAAAGACGTCCCACACCTCCCTACACAAAATTCCAACATACGTAGACTCTGCTATTCAAACTGCGTCAGCCCATAAGGGAAGTCACAACTTTCATGACGTCAAGCCTCATAGGCTTTCTCATTGGTCAAAGACAGGCCTAAGGCCTTCATACTATTGGCTCGAAATTGGCGGGAACTCTCAGGTGGCGGGAAACTCATGACGTTGTTACACCCAGGTGAGGGGGTCGATTTGGCATTTTTTCAGGTTTGTCTTAAGACTATCCTTATACCTTTTCAGTTGCTCGCCAGCGTTACGTTTACTATTCGTTTGGTGACTGTAAAGTAGCTGCTTTGGCAGTCTACTGTAGTCCGTGCGGGTAACATGGCCAGTCCAGCGTAGTTGTTCATGGATAATGGTATCCACGATGCTCCTACAGTTGGTGTCAGCAAGAACACTGGCATTTGTTCTCTTGTCTTCCCAGCGAACTCGGAGGATGGAACGTAGACTAAGTTGGTGAAAGCTTGGCATAGAAATAAGAGACGTTCATCGGTTTTGAATAAATTCTGTGGATCAACGAAGGAAATAAAAAATACTTTAAAGTTTTAAAGAAAACTGAGCAGAAAAATGACTTAGAGAGTTGGGTATTTAATCATAATCAACATTTAGTGTACATAAATTAATATAATTAGAATATGTATATTTCCTACATATTTCATAGAATAAATAAATGTTTAAATGCTTTTGCTTTTTGTTCTACCTTTATCGTGTTGTTGATAGATATATTGAAGGAACACCAATTCCCTTCTCTTGATTAATATTTTTTTCTTAGTATTTTAGAAGTGATAAACAGTATAAATATTATATTGTTTATTTTGTTTATATAATCGACAAACAAGATACGGACAAACACCCAGTAAACAACAAACTTAAAGAAACTATATGATGTATTAAGAAAAATATATATATAAATTACAGTATTCAGAAAGAAGGATAAATTGGGATGTGTCAGTGAGGGTATGTTTGGGATGTGTTAGTGAGGGTATGTTTGGGATGTGTTAGTGAGGGTATGTTTGGGATGTGTTAGTGAGGGTATGTTTGGGATGTGTTAGTGAGGGTATGTTTGGGATGTATCAGTGAGGGTATGTTTGGGATGTGTTAGTGTGGGTATGTTTGGGATGTGTTAGTTATAGTGTGTCTGGGATACGCGATGTGCTTCAGTGTGAAGTAGTAATATAGTATCAGGGTCGTTCTGTTGATTAGTTAACGACCATAACCATATCCTCCATATCCACCACCATATCCGCCGTAGCCGCCACCATAACCTCCATAACCACCACCGCGTCCACCACCATATCCACCGCCGCGTCCACCACCATATCCGCCACCATAGCCGCCATAACCTCGACGTGAGGGTGAGGCGTCAGGAAGAGCGAGGGCAGCCACCAGGAGGCCAGCCACAACCATCATCACCACCATCATCTGTAACACAAAATACTTTATATCAAGTTTTGGTCAGTAGACGAAATATCATACCAGCAGAGAACAACGACGACATCGACATAGAAAAGGTTTAAAATTTACAAGTTCTCCTCTGTGACAGGAAACTCTGCCTTGAGGGACCTTAACTGTACCCCTCCCACATAATCTTCTACAGGAATGTTCTCAACAGTCTACACATACATTAGATCTCAATGTTATAGGATTGATTGTACAAATTGTTGACCAAATCTGTTTCATCGTCTTTTCTCTTAGTATACAGCTGATCTAAATTCTTCACCCCTTAATATATATGTCAGCTGATCTGTACACACCTTCACCATCACCCACTCACTATAGCCTCATTGTACACACCTTCACCATCACGCACTCACTATAGCCTCATTGTACACACCTTCACCATCACGCACTCACTATAGCCTCATTGTACACACCTTCACCATCACGCACTCACTATAGCCTCATTGTACACACCTTCACCATCACCCACTCACTATAGCCTCATTGTACACACCTTCACCATCACCCACTCACTATAGCCTCCTCAACAACATTGTCTGAGTCTCTTACAGTTTTGGAGATCATGTTGGCGTCCTGCAGGTGTAGTGTTACTAGAGAGTCGCAGTACATAATGCCCGCCATCACCCTTCACTACCTTTATATACCGTCAGCCGGAGTTCCACAAGGCGGCCCTCGGTCATCATCGATAATAATAGACAACTTTTCCAAGAGTTACGCAGTGTTCAGATTATTTGTGTGCTATCTTGATCACTTGTTGAAATTGTCTTCAACTAATATTCATCTGTATCCAATTCCACAATATAGATGATGACTTCGTATTTAATATTATACATACTAACAAGAGGAGTTAGACACTTACATACTTGTATATATGTCTCTCTCTCTCTCTCTCTCTCTCTCTCTCTCTCTCTCTCTCTCTCTCTCTCTCTCTCTCTCTCTCTCTCTCTGGTTCTTGTTGAAGTACACACGACACTTGGTTCATAATAATTCATCTAATGTGTCAACTGTGTCCTTCTCCTCAACCTCGGTGAAAGGACGAAAAAATATAGATATAGGGACATTTTCTGCCACCCAAATAGATCATATTGATTCTTAGTGCATCAACACCAGCTAGTCTCACCACAGCATCAACACCAGCTAGTGTCACCACAGCATCAACACCAGCTAGTGTCACCACAGCATCACCACCAGCTAGTGTCACCACAGCATCACCACCAGCTAGTGTCACCACAGCATCACCACCAGCTAGTGTCACCACAGCATCAACACCAGCTAGTGTCACCACAGCATCACCACCAGCTAGTGTCACCACAGCATCACCACCAGCTAGTGTCACCACAGCATCACCACCAGCTAGTCTCACCACAGCATCACCACCAGCTAGTGTCAACACAGCATCACCACCAGCTAGTATCACCACAGCATCACCATAGCTAGTGTCACACAGCATCACCACCAGCTAGTGTCACCACAGCATCACCACCAGCTAGTGTCAACACAGCATCACCACCAGCTAGTGTCACCACAGCATCACCACCAGCTAGGTGTCACCACAGCATCACCACCAGCTAGTGTCACCACAGCATCACCACCAGCTAGTGTCACCACAGCATCACCACCAGCTAGTGTCACCACAGCATCACCACCAGCTAGTGTCACCACAGCATCACCACCAGCTAGTGTCACCACAGCATCACCACCAGCTAGTGTCACCACAGCATCACCACCAGCTAGTGTCACCACAGCATCACCACCAGCTAGTGTCACCACAGCATCACCACCAGCTAGTGTCACCACAGCATCACCACCAGCTAGTGTCACCACAGCATCACCACCAGCTAGTGTCACCACAGCATCACCACCAGCTAGTGTCACCACAGCATCACCACCAGCTAGTGTCACCACAGCATCACCAGCCAGTGTCACTCACAGCATCACCACCAGCTAGTGTCACCACATCATCACCACCAGCCAGTGTCAACACAGCATCACCACCAGCTAGCAAGTGTCAACACAGCATCACCACCGCCCAGTGTCAACACAGCATCACCACCAGCCAGTGTCAACACAGCATCACCAGCTATAGTCACCACATCATCACCACCAGCCAGTGTCACCGCTGGCATCACCACCAGCCAGTGTCAACACAGCATCACCACTCAGCCAGTGTCACCACAGCATCGCCCACCAGCCAGTGTCAACACAGCATCACCACCAGCCAGGTGTCAACACAGCATCACCACCAGCTAGTGTCACCACAGCATCACCACCAGCTAGTGTCACCACAGCATCACCACCAGCTAGTGTCAACACAGCATCACCACCAGCTAGTGTCACCACAGCATCACCACCAGCTAGTGTCACCACAGCATCACCACCAGCTAGTGTCACCACAGCATCACCATCAGCTAGTGTCACCACAGCATCACCATCAGCTAGTGTCAACACAGCATCACCATCAGCTACATCAACTATTCACCAGCTATACTAACAGGAATTTAATTCTCTCTCTCAACTGTCTCTCAAGTCTCTCTCAAGTGGTTCTCAAGTGGCTCTCAAGTGGCTCTCAAGTGTCTCTCAAATTTCTCTCAAGTCTCTCTTAAATCTCTCACAAGTCTTTCTCAACTGCCTCTCAAGTCTACAGTAAATCAAGTGTCTCTCAAGTGTCTCTCAAGTCACAATCAAGTGTCTCTCAACTGTCTCTGAAGTGTCTCTCAAGTCTCAACTTATTAAGAGACTATCTCGACAGCCTTATCGTATTCTTCTGCTATCAAGGCATAGTCTGTGTGTGTGTGTGTGTGTGTGTGTGTGTGTGTGTGTGTGTGTGTGTGTGTGTGTGTGTGTGCGTGTGTGTGCGTGTGTTCCTAATTTCGTGATGTTGTGAAAGTGGAAAGTGTAGAGGAAAAGGAAAGAAAGAAAGATTGAGGAGAAAGGAGAAGGAGGAGGAGGAGGAGGAGGAGGAGGAGGAGGAAAATAGTGTTCACAGGTGTGGTAATCAAGACACGGTAATCACTCTGAGGGAACTGTTTACCTGTGATCAAGAATCTTAGAATCTTAGCAAAACACTTGATGGAAGGTAATTGTGCTGTTGGTGGTGGTAGTGGGTCGTGGTAGTGGATGATGGTAGTGGGTGTTATTGATGGATGACTATTTTAGGTCAATAGTGGTTGGCAATATTAATGGATGATTGTTACAGGCAATCAATAGTAGTAGATGCTGTTGGTAGATGTTGTTAATGGATCGTTGTTGTCAATTGGTGGGGGTAGGTAAGTAGTAGATAATGTTGCTGATTGCTATTTTACGCAGGTGAGGGCAGGTGTTGGTTAGTGGAGGTAAGTGTTGGTAGATATAGTCAAGTAATTGGTGGTGGTGGTAGTGCAGGGTTGTTGTGGTAGTGGTTTAATAATGTAAGTAGGTAATGGTGGTAGTTGTAATGGTAGATGGTAAAGAAAAGGAGATACTGGTAGATTCTGATTGTGGTTAAAAGTATACTGGTAGCAGTGTGTGGTTGGTGGTTGACTGCCATTTCACAACACCGACATGCAAGGAACTCAAAAATAATTGTCTTCATTCTAAGGAAATTCTCAAACGTTACAACGCGTTTAAGATCAAATTGAACTTCTTGTAAACATTGCATTAAGAATCCAGAGATATATTTGTCCACTTGTAGCTCCTTTACGTGGTAGTAGTGATAAATGAGCATCAATATACAGGTTGTGAGTTTGGCAATAACTATCACACATTGACTCATCAAATTGTTTGTTAATACCCAGCAACCTGAGAATAGTGACGGTAGTACGTGTTGTGAGACAAACCTTAAATTCTTCAGTAAACACGTGTGTCGTAAGTTCACACACACACACACACAAATAAATGACGTTTTTGTGTTGGTTAGGTTAGGTTTTGTCGGTAACTATTTATTTACATGTATTTTTTATGATCTATATGCTCACTTAAGGTCAGTCAGAGGTTCACAAAAATAAACATATAGAAGTTCTTGTGTGTATGTGTGTGTCTCTCTCTCTCTCTCTCTCCTCAAGTTTCAGAAAACATTTATAAGGGTTAAATCATGAACAAAAATCCTATAAATTTGTCATTCTTTATTTTGAATACATTAAATCGGACGCCCAGGTTACCTCTGCACCACTACTGAGTCTCTGTAAACAGGACGTAAACAAGATTATACAAAATGTAAACAATATGTAAACACTGTACAATTTACACCCTGTACTACAACATTTACAACAGATGGGGAACTTTTTGGGGATATTTTTATTTTTATTATTTTTTATCGAATTAAGTTATTGTATTAAGTTAGGTTAGGTTAGGTTAGGTTAGGTTAGGTTAGGTTAGGTTACCTTACCTGTCTCAACATTACCTCAGCGCCCGTAGCCATATCCACCTCCATACCCGTAGCCACCGCCGTAGCCTCTTCCATAACCACCTCCATAGCCACCTCCATAACCGCCAAATCCACGACGAAACCCGCCAAATCCACGACCAAAACCGCCAAATCCACTAAATCCACCGTAGCTGCTTCCATAGCCACCATATCCACCACGACCATATCCACCATAGACGCCACCGCCATAGCCACCATAACCACCGCCATAGCCACGATAACCACCGCCATAGCCACGATAACCACCTCCATAGCCACCATAGCCGCCTGAGGGTGAAGCTTCAGGGTTGGCTAGAGAGACCACCAGTTGGCCAGCCATTACCACCATCATCTGCAACACAAAGCAACATTTTTACTAACGCAATATTTTTACCAACATCAACACACAGAAGATATAAATAATAGATTGATAAAAACGAGGTTAAAATAATCGGAGTGAAAAGTTCGTTCCCTCTCAGTCTGAAGCGGTATCGACCCCCTAGTGAGATTAAATAACACACCCGCACCAAATGACAATCTGGGTTAGTCAGTTCGAAGATTCATTCCCGTGACTCAGTTTCATTCACTACAGGGAGGGAAATTTTGTCCGATACTGTAGAACATAGTAAATTAAATAAAAAAAATAAATGAATAAGAACACGGAAATTCATATATTCAGTAAGATGATTTGATTTTATGAATTAAGAAGCGAACTTATGAATAAAGGTCATTCAATTTTTCTCAGGAATTTGTATTTAATAGATTAATGATGGTAAAAGGGTGATGAAATTATTTTTCATCCAACTCTAAGTTTTAGGATAATATTCGTAAAAAAAAAATGAATCCTGGTATAATTTTTCTTATTTCGTATTTAACTTTATACGTAGCATAACCTCTACTGATCTAGACCAAGATGATATTAATTCCCTCTAATATAATAAAATAGTCTTAAAATTACTATAAAATTGTGACCATGTATAGATTATCCCCCCCTATATAGTCCCAGTACAATATAGTTCTACCTTAGCTATACCAAACAACAATGGCTATGATATAACTCACAGCTTTGGGGATCATTGTATAGCTCCTACAGGTGTTCTTACTCCTATCAAGTCTCAGCACACACTGTCCACCATCACTCCTTCACGTACCTTAAATACTCGCCAACAGCTCATCTGGTTTCTGGGCGTCAACCACTAATTACCAGCAGGTGTATACACAGAGGTGGTCTCGGGGAATTAACTCCTATATGAGAGGTGTTAATAGTATAGGAGACTCTGTCGATACGAGTCATGTAGGGTATCGTCATAATACCTGTGTGGTCTGCAATGTTTTTCCATCTTAAGAAATACCTGTATGGTCTTTAACAAAAATGACTAACTCTTGTTGTTAACCCTTTGAGGATGACAGGGTTAAACTATCGTCCTTGAAAGGTTAAACTATCGACCCTCAAGGGTTAAATTATCGTCCCTCGAGGGTTAAATTATCGTCCTTCAAAGGTTAAGCTATCGTCCCTCAAAGGTTAAATTATCGACCCTCAAGGGTTAAACTATCGTCCCTCGATGGTTAAACTATCGTCCTTCAAAGGTTAAACTATCTTCCCTCAAGTGTAAAACCATGATCCTCAAAGGATTAACCCATCAACCTCAAAGGGTTAAACCATCCTCCTCACAAGGTTAAAATTATCGTCTTTAAAGGGTTAAACCATCATCCTCAAAGGGTTAAACCTTCATCCCCACAAGGTTAAAATCATCGTCTTCAAAGGGCTAAACCACCATCTTCAAAGGAGTTAACCCATCATCATCATCATCATCATCATAGGGTTAAACCACTGTCCTCAAAGGTTTGAAGCATCGTCCCCCTAAGGACTTAACTCATAGGTTTGACCAGTTTAACCTTGGGTAGGTTTTGTAAAGTTCGTTTATCTTAACCAAGGTTAGGTTTAAGTTAGATTAAGCTTGGTTAGGTTAGGTTAAGTAAAGTTAGGTTAGGTTATGTTGGGGCTCAGAAAAAAATTCTGTGTGTGTGTGTGTGTGTGTGTGTGTGTGTGTGTGTGTGTGTGTGAGCCCCCTCCGCTCATCTGACGGTAACCTCATAATTATAGACGATGAAGGCCTCCTTCAGCGCTGGAAAGAGCTCTACTATTCATTGCTCAACCAAAACACCGATGTGGATGTCCTGACTACCCAGCAGGTCCCTCAGCATCCAGAGTTGACCCACCTCAGCTATCATCCATCCCTGGATGAGGTAGCTACTGCCATCAAACAGATGAAAAATAACAGAGCCTCAGGGCCTGATGGAATCCATGCCGAGGTGTATAAAGCAGGAGGACCTCTGTTTACCAGTATTCTTGCTGACACCAACTGTAGGAGCATCGAGGCTACCATTATCCATGAACAACTACGTTGGACTGGCCATGTTACCCTCATGGACGACAGTAGACTGTCAAACCAGCTACTTACAATCACCAAGCGAATAGTAAACGTAACGCCGGCGGGCAATTGAAAAGGTATAAGGATAGTCTTAAGACAAACCTGAAAAAGTGCCAAATCGACCCCCTCACCTGGGAGACGATTACTCCACACCGTAACGCTTGGAGGAGCACCACACGAGAAGGTGCCAATACTTTCGAGTTAGCCCAACTGCAAACCGAGGCAGACAAGCGCCAACGCCGGAAAGACGCTGCCGCCGCCCCTCCCGCAGTAGATGAAGCCATCCACATGTGCAACGAACGTGAACGAAGCTGAGTGTCTCGTATTGGTCTCTTTAGTCACCTCAAATCTCACCAACCTAGGTGGCACCCCAAATAACTCATATCATTGTATCATAGCTGGAGGATCGTCATACTCTATTCCGGGTGACAGCAAAAGTAGTAGTAGTAGTAGTAGTAGTGTGTGTGTGTGTGTGTGTGTGTGTGTGTGTGTGTGTGTGGTGCAAGGGCTGTCTTTTCATTATCTGTACGTTAAATTATCTTCACCATACCGCTACGTGATCTTGTCTTCTCTGGCCGAATTTACCACCAACATGAACACCTTTCCTCTGCCCGTGAAGCTTAACATCTTGTTTATGTCTCTCCGTGAAGCTGTATTTTTCTACATCAGTTTCTTTTAAAGTTTGTGTTTGTGTTTCCCAAAGAAAAAGTAATTAATCTAAACGTAATTTTTTTGATCGCTTTGAAAACTTTGTCTCTCGTCATAAACTAAAACCCGGTGAACGTTGCTTGATTAACCTAGCAGCTGTCATACCTAAAACTAAAAAACAAACAAAAAAACAACAACAACAACAACATGCATGTATGTATATAGGGGTGTGTATTTGTGCCTGTGTATTTCTGTATTTGTGTATGTATGTGTGCTTAGGCCTATACTGTACACACATCCTGGGTAGGGTAAAACTATGGGCAAGTTTCTTCACGCCATTACCTTTGTCTACCCATCAGTATTTGGGAACCTGGATGTTACTCGATTGCTGATCGTCTTCTGGGGTAATGGTTAGCCAGTGCAGTTGGTGAGTTGTCCGGTCTTTTTGGATTATTCCTTGACACTGGGTCAGGCAACTCGTTAAATTAGGGTGTGGTGGCTCTTGGGCAGACCATAATCGTACACGAGTGGCAACCATTATATGTATGTATGTATGTATGTATGTATGCATGTATGTATGTATGCATAAGTATTTCTACTACTACTACAACTAGTAATAAAAATAATAATATATTACCTAAGCCACATGACGTAATAAATGTTGACACGCACACATAAATAAACACACATGTCTGCGGTGAGAGAGAGAGAGAGAGAGAGAGAGAGAGAGAGAGAGAGAGAGAGAGTAGCAGCTACCAACACATAACATCAACTTGTTTCTCAATAACCACCACCACAGGTTTCTCTCTGACTCTCAACTTCACACAGGAATAAGTTCAGGTGAGATAATTACAGGTGTTGGGGGTCATTGAGTAACCGTAGGTGCCTTGTGGAACTCGCTACTGAAGGTGTATATATAAGGTAGTGGTGTGTATGATAGTGGACATTATCGACTGTGACCCTCTGGCAGTAGGACCACAAGGATGTTTTCTAAAGTTGTAAGTAATATAGCTGTTGTTATTGAGGAAGTACATTAAATACCTTAACACTATCAAACACGGAAGTACTACATTCTGGGAAGGTATTGGAAGCATAATGTGTTGTCTAATGGTAATGCTGCTATCTGTGACCAAGTCCCAGGTTGATGATCTGACTTCCTGCCTCATTTACACACAATTTCAGGGTCTCAATTGTTTCTCTTACTATTGACAACGCAACATACACATCGTTTCTCACTATTGATCTATTTTTTTTTCATTTCTGAATTTATTTATGGTTCAATTTATTTTACTTTTAATTATTTTTTTGTCCCCACCCCCACCCCCCCCCACACTCCCGGCCCTGATGTGGGTTGGTGACCTGTGCCTGGGTGGGCTAATCCCATACAAAAAACGTAGCCTAACGTAACGTAACCTAAGAAGGATATGTTAATGGACACGTAATTTTACACAGTTGTCTTGTTTTTACAGACAGTGATGGTGGTGATGGTGGTGGTGATGGCTGGCCTCATGGTGACTGTCTTAGCCAATCCGATAGCTTCAGCCTCCGGTACAAGTTATACTGTCCGTCGTATGGGAGTCTATGGCTATGGCGGCCATGGTGGCGGCTATGGTGGCGGCTATGGAAGCGGCTATGGAAGCGGCTATGGAGGCGGTTATGGTGGAAGCTACGGTGGATCTCGCGGCGGCTATGGCAGTGGATATGGAAGCGGTTATGGTGGTGGATATGGTGGCGGTTACCGTGGACTACGTGGCGGTTATGGTGGTGGATATGGTGGCGGCTATGGTAGCGGATCTCGCGGCGGCTCTGGTGGATATGGCGTCAGCTACGGTGGATATGGTGGTCTCCGCGGTGGATTTGGAGGATTTAATAGTGGATATGGTAGTCGACATGGTGGTGGATATGGCGGATATGGTATCAGTTATTCAGTCAGTCACCGTGGTGGATATGGGTCAGGAGGCTATGGCTATGGGCGCTGAGGTCACGGTAGGTCATGCTGGGTCATGTGGTGTTATGGTCTTTATTTTATTTTGGTCACGTGAATTTATTAAGTTTCTTTCTTGCTTCAATGTAAACACAAGATACTACTACTACTACTACTACTACTACTACTACTACTACTACTACTACTACTACTACTACTACTACTACTACGACTACGACTACGACTACTACAACTACTACTACTACTAATAATAACAATAATAACAATGAATTAAGATACGATGAAGTGAATATCCCAGCAGAGAACAGTGCCTGTCAGTGTATACAGATTTAAGGAATAAATAAATTATCCCCAAAATAAAAAACGATCGCTTAATTTTCTAAACCTAAAGGTAACTAAAGTATATTGATATAATAATAAATAGAGGAACCTGCCTGGTGTGTGTGTGTGTGTGTGTGTGTGTGTGTGTGTGTGTGTTTTATATCTTCTAACCAAGTTTAAGAGGTCCTTGGATTCTTGCTTTACTTTATCTATTGTAAGGGGGGTAGGGGCGGAGGAAGAGTGGGAGGCGGAGGAACAAGAGGAGGAGGAGGAGGAGGAAGAGGAGGAGGAGGAGGAGGAGAAATCACAAGATCAATTTCTACTACTTTTTATCTCGAAGTGAAATGTATTACCTTTATGTGTGATGAAATAAGACAGGTATAATTATGTTGAAATAAGAATGACACGAAAAAATAAGGATAAAATCGGATGATAAAAAATAAATAAGAATGATATGGTTGAAATAAGGACTATATACAATGAAAAAAGATGATAAACACTGAAATAAGGATTAATCTAATAAAAATTAGAACAAAATTCAGAAACAAAATAATAATTTATGGAAAAAAAATATGAAGTTTCATTTCAAAAGAACATACGAATGGAGAAAACTGCAGCGGGCCTATTGGCCCATAGCTGGGCAGTCCCGTTTACACCCAATCCCTATCGCTCATATATCCGTCCAACCTCTATTTGAAACTACCAAGCGTGTTCGAGTTAATGATGATGTTCGGTAACTTGTTCCACTCTTTCCAAACCAGTGTTTACCAATCAAGCGCCTAAATCTAAATTTGTCTAATTTAAAGCCATTGCTACGAGCTCGTTCCTGGTTTGATATTTTAAGTACCTTTGTTATATCACCTTTTTTTAGCCCTGATTTACATTTATACACCTCGATCATATCGCCCCTCACTCTACGTCTCTCGAGGGAGTGCAAATTAAGATGCTTTAACCTGTCTTGTACTCAAGGTTCCTAATGCCCGGGATTAGTCTTGTCATTCTCCTCTGAATTCTTTCTCAGGATTCTATATCCATTCTGTAGTACGGTGACAAGAACTGAACCGCGTAATCCAGGTGAGGCCTCACAAGTGCAAGACAAAGTTTTAGGATAACCTCGCTAGTCTTGTAACTAACACTCCTTTCTATGAACCCAAGTACCATGCTAGCCTTGTTTCGAGCAAATACACATTGTTTACTTGGTTTAAGATTCTTACTTATTATTACTCCTGAGTCTTTATCACAGTCGTATTTCTCTATAACAACATTGTTCATCTGATATCCGGTTTCTCTGTTTACATCTCTTAGACTAAGTAATTTACATTTGTCCACATTAAATTTCATCTGCCGTTTTTCAGACCATGAGAATTTTTTTTTAGATTTTCTTGTAGTCTTGCGGACTCCTCGTCAGACTTAATTACCCGCCCTATTTTAGTGTCGTCAGCAAATCTACTTATGTTGCGTTTCACGCCTATATCTATGTCATTCATGTATGTAATAAATAGTATTGGTCGAAGTACTGATCCTTGGGGTACTCCATTAGTGACGTTACCACAATTGGATTTTGTGCGATTAAAGCTGACTCTCTATTCCCTGTTCTGTAGCCACGTCCTAATCCAGTTTAGAACATCTCCCGCAATCCCATATACACTCGCACCAAAAAGTATCGGTGCAGGGTGAGATCGACGACTTCCGAAACGATATGTATACACTGTGATATGTCGGGAAGGTTGGTAAGTGTATCCTCATAAACCCCCCACCCCGTCCACTAGGTGTTGTCATATGGCTGACAATCAGTGTGTTTGTTTCCTCTTTTCGGATTGTTGCTTTGTGTCGACTGAATGATGAGCGAGGGTTCGGTCTCGGTGAACGTGGGTACATAACAGAGGCAATATGAAGCAGTAGAGATCTACACATGCCAGACGACATGGAAACCTCAGAGGGAACAAGAGGAGCTATTATTGCCCTTCATAACGAAGGGTTCGGCGTCACAGATATTAGTCGGCGGGTTGGTGTCCACAGGAACACGCTGCACCACCCCTCAGGACGACCAGGTTGAGTGGTTTATATGGTAGCACAAATTATTGTGGCAATATTCACAAGTATCACAAATAACTTTGTTAACAGGGAGCTCCTCATATTTCATACTGTCTATTTATCACATACGGCTGGAACAACTCGCCTTTCCCAATACCTATTGTCACTGGTCTCAAATTGTTCACACTACAGTATGCACCGATACTTTTTGTTGCGAGTGTACGTCCACTTTACGTATTAGCCTTTCGTGGGGAACCCTGTCCAAGGCTTTGCTAAAGTCGAGGTATACCACATCATAATCGTGCCTGTCATCCACTGATTCGAAAACAGTTGAAAAGAATGATAATAGATTTTTCAGACATGAACACCCACTAATGAAGTCATGCTGGGAATCGTTGATAAATTTGTGCTCCTCGAGGTGTTTTCGAATTGAGTTTGAAATTGTTGCTTCCAGTAAATTGCCTACAATTGATGTTAAACTAATTTGACGGTAGTTTTAGGATAGTTATCTATCTCCCTCCTTGAAAATCGTTATCACATTCGCTATCCTCCAGGATTCTGGTACTACACCCGTTTTTAATGGCATGTTAAACAAGTTGCTAAGGGGATACTAAGTTCTTCCTTACATTGCTTTAATCCTCTGGCAAATATCTCATCGGGACCTGGCGACTTATTAGGTTTTAGTTTGTCTATTTGTTTACTAACATAGTTACTAGTTACTACTATCTCGCTTAATTTATTTTCTTCACTATCTTTGTAGATAGTTGGTGCCTCGGGTATCATGTTTAGATTTTCGGTTGTAAAGAGTATTATTGCTTATTTCTTCGTCTTTATCAGTTAGTTCTCCGGTATCTTTTTTTTTTTTTTTTTTTTTTTTTTTTTTTTTTTTTACGGGGAATAGCCGACGTGGGCACAGGTCATCGATCCACAACGGGGCCTAGGGGGCGAAAAAAAAAGAGCAAAACGAAATTAAAAATATAAAAGAAAAAGATTATATTAATCTATACCACGAAGATGCCGGAAAACCATCTTTTTGAAATGAGACAGATTGTATGTGTATTGAAACAGAAGAAGGCAGAGCATTCCACAGTTTGGCTGTGTGAGGAAAGAAGGGTGTACTATAACAAGTTATTCTAGTGTGACCGACATCCACAGAGAAAATGTGGGCACCTTGGGCAAGACGAGTGATACGAGCCCACGGCCTTGCCGACGGTACACAGGATGCCAAATCTAAGATACGTAATTCAACATTCGTGTATTTTGTAAACACGCTCAAGTAGCAGCTTTAATTAAGGTAGGTAATGAAGAACCAACAGTTATTTTAAATTCATATATTTATTCACGACAAGTAAGACAATTGACCAGGTGATCATATCTCCATACTGTGACCTATTTTGAAGGAGGTAAACAAACGAAAATTACGTCTCTATTACGCCATAAATTACTTGAATAATATCCACCTGATCTGACCGCGGGAGTCCACACGTTACTGGACAGTCCCATGAGCCTGACTTCAGCGCCCGTACCCGTAGCTGCGGCCACCTCTAGAACCATAGCCACTACGGATACTGACTGTTGAACTTCCTCCTCCGTATCCACCATATCCACCTCCGTAGCCATATCCTCCAATACCAAATCCTCCAAATCCACCGCCGATACCACCATAACCACCGTAGCCGCCGCGAGATCCACCGTAGCTATTGCCATATCCACCACCATTTCCACTGTAGCTGCCACCATAACCACCGTAGCTACCACCATATCCGCCATAGCCGCCTCGAGATCCTCCATAGCCGCCTCGAGATCCTCCATAGCCGCCTCGAGATCCACCATAACCGCCACCATAACCGCCACCATAGCCGCTACCATAGCCGCCACCATAGCCGCTTCCATAGCCGCCACCATAGCCGCCACCATGGCCGCCATAGCCATAGACTCCCATACGACGGACAGTATAACTTGTACCGGAGGCTGAAGCTTTTGGATTGGCTAAGACAGTCACCATGAGGCCAGCCATCACCACCACCATCACCACCATCATCACTATCTGTAAACACAAGACAACTGTGTAAAAATAACTTACACACACTCAACAATAATTTACACACACTCAACAGTAACTTACACACACTCAACAGTAACTTACACACACTCAACAGTAACTTACACACACTCAACAGTAACTTACACACACTCAACAGTAACTTACACACACTCATCAGTAACTTACACTCACTCAATAGTAACTTACAAACACTCAACAATAACAAGAATGTGAAATGAAAAGATAATCTTGCTGGGCTCAATTCATTACCAGCTGTGGCTATAGACTTAACACATCATAACCACCAGCTGTTCCCTACACCTCCTCCCCCCCTTCAACATCACCATCATACATACGGATTTACAGAACATCTTGACGCTCTAGTAAGTCGTTCTTTCCACAAGAGAGTCACAGAAGACAATGTCCACCATCACTCCTCGTCACACCTTATATAACAGCACCTCGGTATAGTTAATTACTACCTGTGACTTAACCACTAATAACTAACCTCCATACACCTGGTTGTGACACCTGTGTGAACTTTAAAACGAGGTGAAGATTTTGGTCTGTTACTCCCTGTGTGATAAACGGAGCGTGGAATAAACACGGTGAAATATTATGTTATAAATCGTTATATGAGCGTGTGTGTGTGTGACACACACACACACACACACACACACACACACACACACAGTACAGTATCAACACCTCACAGCCATAAGCAGCTCCCAGAGTCAGGTGGAAACCAATTACTTAACAACACTACCATCGTAGCCTTTCTCAACTCTATGATAAAAACACATCAAAAACTTGTTATTGCAACTACTAAGGCGGTCACTTGTAAGTTATTAATATAATCATGTTTGTAATCTGTTTATAATGATTGTGTTTAAAATTCGTGTTTCATTATGTTGTCTCATGGAGTAAGTTACTATACAATGATAAAGGATTAGTGTTTATTTACTTGTTTATTGTGTTAATGATAATTTTTATATGAACAACAACAATAACACTAATGCTACTACTATTACTACTGCTACTACTACTACTACTACTACTACTACTACATTATATGGCCTCCAGCCTCCCCCAATAGCCACACCTTCGCCGCCATTTTATTACCTTAAAATTAACTATCCTGATACAGAAGTAGCTATCCTAGCTGTGTTGAGGCAAAGCAATGCAGACCTCAGCAGAGAGAAGGACAGTCGATATCTCATCCAGGCTGTAACATAACTTCTGGGCTGCTGCTTCCGTTCAGATAACACCTCCGCGAGTCTGGCGTAGAAGCATCTTGCACTTGGTCCCATCCCACCAGAGGTTGTGAACACTAGAGGAGTGAAGCTGCCTTGATCAACGTTCTGAATTCTCTCCCAGTAGGCCCTTATCTTGTCGTTCTCGTTCCTCCTGTGTGCAGCATCGAAAGCTAAGTTACGGTGACATGCGGCCATGGAATAACAAATCCTGATGTCGAAGAAGGCTCGCTGTCCCCGCGTCCAGAATCCTCGAGCACTTTCGTCAACTCGGGCTTCGTTGGATGTGTTTGGAGTCCTATGTTGGAAATTCTCACTGTCCAATGGAAGGAGGGTCGGTTCTACTGTGACATCACGACAGATTTCCTTCAACATATTTGCTGTGAGATCCCTTACTTCGTCATGCCTCATGCATATGAAGCCCCCTTTCTTGCATACCATGGTGTGATCGACGTCATAGGAAGAGCCACACACGCATTGGGAGGGCAAACCTTCTACTGGCCTACCGTTCCTTAGAGCAATGGCATCTACTACTACTATTCTTTTATAATGTGGCCTCCAGCCCCCCCCCAATAGCCACACCTTCGCCACCATTTATTGCATTAAAATTAAATATCCTAATACACAAGTAGCTACCCTAGCTGTGTTGAGTTAGTTGAGCCGCAGATCTATGCGGCATTCAGTGATTTGTGCCTCATAGTCAATATCTGTAACTGTTGTCGGCTTTGAGGTCGAAGCTCTCGTTCCCCTGAGGCAGAGCAAAGCCGACCTATTCTTTTTATTATGTGGCCTCCAGCAGCTCCCAACAGCCACACCTTCTCCACCACTTTATTACCCTAATATTATACATCTTATTACAAAAGTCAGTTAAGTCGCAGATCTATGCGGCCTTCAGTGACTGTTGCCTCAGAGTCAATATTCCGAGAGAGAGAGAAAGAGAGAGAGAGATAAAAATCATACCTGGCTCTCTACTTCACAAGCAGGTAAATCATTAAGACCATTAGCACTAAAAAAAATACAATTTAATTTCACAAAATTCCACAATATACTGTACCTCTGTTGGACAGGTAATTTGTATAATGTCGCTACCTGAGTAATATTTTTTTAGAAGCAATTTGTAGCTTTTTTGAGGTAATGCTTTAAAATCACAGGTATAGCATTTTGTTTATATGCGTAAGTCATGCGTATTGAACTTTCATACTTAAAATAATATAAAATTCTAACTGAACGCTTTTGGGTACTGTTTTAAGTCATGGGTAATGTCTTTTTTGTGTAATATCTTAAGTAACAGGTAATATTTTTATAAGTAATATTACAATTGACAGGTAATGTCGCTTTTGGCTAATAATTTAAGACAGGTAATATTTCATGCAACAGGTATTATCGCTTGCCTTAGGGTAATATTCTCAGTCACAGCTAATGTATATTTTGTGTAGTATTTGAAGTAAAAGGTAAAATTATCTTATAATCAGAAACGAAGCATAACGAACCACCACACCTTGAGTTATTTTGACACCTGTGTGCGCTGAGAAATTTTCCACCAGGTGCGGTGAACCAAACTTTTCCCAAACACTGACTGACCTTACACACTAGGAAGTTTTTCTCACTGTTCACCTCAGCATGTACTGGTTAGCTATTTACTTGTGGTTAACGCTCTTGTAACAGCTGAGTAGTGTACTGGTATATAAGGTAGTGCGGAAGGGAAGGTTGGCAGTGTGTGTTGAGACTTGCTGGTATAGAGTCAGCTGTAAGACATCGACATGATCTCGAAAGCCGTGAGTGAGATTGATGATGGATTGTGGGTGTGGTGAGACTAGCTGGTGATGGTGGTATATTGAGACCAATTGATCGTTATTAAGACCAGATGAATAATGTTTCATTGGTGATTTTGTTCTTCGCTAGAGACCTGAGACCTTGTTCAAAAGAGAGAAAACTGTCATCTGGATGTCATATGTTCAACCTGTGGCGGAGGTGTCAAGGTGAACAACATCTGTCATGAGGGAACATAATTTAACTCCTATAACACATTACTGATCTATTTCATGACTTTTAAGACGAAGATTTTTTTTTTGTGGTACTATGACCTTCATTTATCTGCAATATATTCAGTAAAAGTTCATGGTGACTAATCTTTTTTCTCAGGTATCTTTCCAGGAATGTAAACTTACTTTTTCTTCTTTAATTAAACATTTTTTTCTTTATTAAGCAAATCTAAATAACTGTACTTGCTTTGATATTAAGAAAAGAAATTATCTAAAATATAAACATCAGTAATAAAAGTCAAATTATTTAATCATCACACAAACATGTTTTTTGGGTACTGGACAAACTATTCCTTCCTTCAAATATCCACATTGATATTTTCTTTTATGGCGAATATTCAATCGTATAATCTTCTAAGTCTCTTATTCCTTGTTTCATATTCGCCTACAATTCGATTAAAAATTGTCATAAATATCTTAAAAATTTTGCAGGTCACATTCAGTATCTGTGTACTGTATCCGTAACATGGTTTGTTTGTGTGACGGACGCACGGACACACATACAGACAGACAGACAGACAGACAGATTTATTTGGCTCAGACTTTCACTAAGTATTAGATCACAACTCCTCATCACAACAATCACATATCATAATAACCATTTACAATTAATATATTAAAATTATCAATAAACGGTTATAATTATCTGTTGTATTAATTTAACAAACGAGCGACTTGGATGACGTCTATAAACTCTTGGTATATTCTTACATCTCTTTCCCTTGATATATTGATTATTACACTCTAGAATAACATGATAGTCATCCCCAATAACATTATAACCACATTTAATACAAATTATCTCTTCTCTTGGAGTATCTACCAGTTACATCGGGTAATCCTGTATTGTTAGCTCAAAGTTACACAAGATAGATCTGAAATTTTTTAGGTAACTTTATTATATATTCTTCAAACTTAGAAATAGTTTTATAAGTGACATAGCTGCTACATAATGGTGTACTATTCAGGTTAGTATACCACTCAGCAATCCATTGATCTTTTAATTTTCTTTCAACAGCATTTTTTAACCATATTGGATTATATTGGTTTGGCATTATCCATATTCCTGACATTCCTCAATTATTTAGTACATATCTAATTTGATTCAGCCATGGAGAAATAAATCTACCCTCCTATTTTGACTTACAAAGGCACTGATACATAATATAGCTCAGTTTGTTCGGTTTCTCATTTATTACAGATGGTTGTGGTGGTGGTGGTGTTGATGGCTGGACTCCTGGCGACAGTCCTGGCTAGTCCTGTCGCCACGCCCTCAGGAGGTGGAAGTTACGGCCACAGGAGGTCTGGTTACGGTGGATATGGTGGCGGCTATGGAGGATATGGTGGTTATGGTGGCGGCTATGGCGGAGGCTATGGAGGATATGGTGGATATGGTGGATATGGCGGTGGGTATGGTGGTTATGGTAGTGGCTATGGTGGATTCGGGCGCGGCTACGGTGGATATGGAGGAGGCTACGGTGGTGCCTATGGCGGCTACGGTGGTGGATATGGTGGTTACAGAAGCAGCTATGGTGGTGGTCATGGCCGTGGATATGGAGGATACGGAGGTGGATACGGATATGGCCGTTGAGGTCGTCATGGTCAAGGTGAATAAAACTTTGAACTGACAAACTCTCTCTCTCTCTCTCTCTCTCTCTGATAATTAATTTCCATATATTACATTAAAAAACATACCATTAGACTCATAAACAACACACAGACACACTGATCCGTCCAGGCACAAAATATACTTCTAGTTTCACCGTAAAATAAATATCAAACAAAAAAAGTTTCCATATTTTGAGTCACGTGTTTGTTTGTATATATTTGTTTAGTTGCAAAAAATTCAGGCAACAACTGGCAGAACCATCCACCCAATTATTTCCAGTATGATCGGAGGTTTATTTCTCACTTATTACTCTTAGATGTCAACGATAATTTACGCATTTAATCATCCAAATCATACCTAGTACATAATTTTCCTTCCCCAAATATAATGAAAGAGATGGTGTGGTAGATAATGATGGGAGACAGTTATTTGTATCACGTACTGAAGGGATCGTGTCGTAAGTAAGTTGGCACGAACGAATCTGATGACATAAGTGTTGAGAGCAATTTAGGGAGAAAGGTTGTATTTTGTATAATTTGTGCGTAGTTTGAAAAGGAAATGTGTATGTGTGTGTGTGTGTGTGTGTGTGTGTGTGTGTGTGTCGCTTTCGAGACTCAGGTGTGTAGAACAGGTAATTAACGATAATAATCCCACTGGCTAGAGGCACATTATATATATTTATATTGTTTTAATCATTCATGGTAATATAAAAGTGATATGTTTATTATTTGACTTTTACAGATCAGTGCTGGAGGCAAATTGACGACACCATGCAATATCTGTTTATAAATAATAAAGCAGAAATGAGATTATTACTTTTATTACCTTAATGAATGAACCACAGAAAGAAATAAAACGTAGTCTTTTTGCAGTTTCACTCCCAATTGGGTTTGAGCAATTTTGGGTCACCAGAAGTTATATCTCGCCTATTTCAACAGCCTTTTGTAATTCCACGTCCGTTGTAATTGGATAATAACCGAGATGGTAAATTCACGAAGGAAATTTACGTGAAATTGGAGTCACCGCGTGTCATCTGTTGGTTTACCAACTGCTGACTCGCTCGGTCTGAGTGTACTCTCACGCTCACAAACCCCCCAAAATTACAACATAAAGCTTCAACAAAGTTGCTTTCATTGGTACCAGATATTAAAATAAGTATTTTCTGTTTATTATGGCGGGGGTCTGGGGTGGAGCCTTTGGGTAGGAAGTTAATTAAGGTTAGGTCTGGTTCTATGGGGAGGGGGGGAGGTGATAACTGAAAAACGACTCATTTCCGACGGAAATGAAGGTCAAATTCGAATGAATCACACCAAATACCATTGGGAAAATTTAAATTTCTAGTCAAAACCTAATTGGTAATGAAACTGCAATTTTCCTGAAAAAGAAACCATCTTAGACCCATATGATGAAAGTGAAAGTGGGTACCATAGGCATAACTGCCCGTTTGGGACAGTGTGGATACAGCCCAAACGAAAAATCTGCAGTGGAGCCCCACAACAGGCAGACATGCTTACAGAGTCTGCATTAACTGACTGGCAGAACAACCTACAGTCTCGGATCAAAGCTGGTACCTCCCACAAGAAGAAAACGGCTGCACAGCACAAACTTCGCACTCTAAAGAGTGAATGGTTGAAAAATAAAGCATGTGAAACGCAACAACTTGCAGGTCAACACAAGATGCACGAATTTTTCAATTACACTAAAATTATTTTTGGCGTAGCCCCCGTCCGTTCATTTGACAGTAACTCGCTAATTAAACACGAAGAAGACATCCTTTAGCGCAGGGAAAGAGCACTACTACTCACTACTCGACTGAAACACCGATGTGGATGTCTTGATTATCCAGCAGGTCCCTCAGCACCCAGAGCTGACCCACCTCAGCTATCCTCCATCCCTGGATGAGGTAGCTACTGCCATCAAACAGATGAAAAATAACAAAGCCTCAGGGCCTGATGGAACCCCAGCCGAGGTGTATAAAGCAGGAGGACCTCTACTTACCAGCCGTCTCCACTCTCTCCTGGAGAATATATGGGAAAAATGAGGAAATCCCACAAGCTCTTAAAGACGCCTCCATCGTCAATATTTATAAGAACAAGGGAGACCGGTCAGACTGTGGCAACTACCGTGGGATCTCGCTGCTCTCCGTAGCAGGCAGATTTATCGCCCAAGTCTTCAAAAGCAGACTTCTTCCTGAGATGGAAAACTTCTTCCCAGATATGTACTGACACCAACTCTCTTTTCTATTTTCTTGGTTGCCTTCCTTACTCGTGCCAGTGCCAATTTAGCCGGCGGGGTGAACATAAAGTTCCGGATGAAGGGACTTTTCAACAAAAGACATCTCCAGGCAGGAGCAAAGGTGTCAGCAGCTTCCATTTCTGAACTGCAGTATGCAGACGACCTCACCCCTGTCGCTCACACTGAATGCGGCCTACAGGAGATCCTGCACACCTATGCAGATGCGTATGCACACTTTGGCATTGAGGTGAATGTATATAAGACTCAGATTCTCTTTCAACCTGCACCTAATTCAACCACACCTCCACCATCCATCCAGCTTAACGGTACTACCCTCTCTAATGTTACCCACTTTCATTATCTAGGCTTCCACCTGTCCACCACCGCGGACATCGATGAAGAGATTCAAAATCGGATCAGATGTGCATCTCAAGCCTTTGGCAGACTCTGTACCCGTGTCTCCAGCTGTAGGGAGCTGAAACTGTCCACAAAGTTACACGTATACCGAGGCCTTAGTACACAGTGAGTTGTGTCCAAACTGTTCCAAATGGGATTTCATTCCCACTCGACTCTCAATTCCTTTTTCTGGTAAGACTCACATTTACTTACATTGTTTAGTGTGTAAGACACACCTTCTCTTATTCTAATTATTGAGGTTAGGTTGGTTTATGATTTAGGTTCAGTTAGGTTAGGTTAATTTAGGATAGGTTAGGTTTTTCTCTTAATAAAAAAAATACTTCTCAGGTTAATATAAGAACAATAATTACTTCCTATTGTTTTATTGTGAAAAGTTTAGTCTGATGAACTCTTTAACTGATCTGTGAGAGAGTGAGAGAGAGAGAGAGAGGGGAAGTGGTATAAGAGTTACTTGTGGACAAAGACCTTTATTGAGTATATTACAGAGATGATAATATTACCTTAAGCTCTGATGATTGTTGTGTAGTGTAGAAACCGTCTTCTATACACGTGGTTAACGATCATAAATACTGAAGCACCATACATCATGTATAGTTTATACTTCTTTGCCTAATATAATATATAAATTAAGAATATTAAAACAAGATATATAACATTATCATTAGTGTTCTTATCATAACATCCTACTCGGAAATAATAACACTGGTAATCTTACTCAGCGGATTTAGTTATCGTACTCAATAACTCTCTAAGGGTTGACTCACCAGCACAGACATGACTCTATTTGCCGTAACCATATCCATGAGAGTAACCGCCTCCCGCCCCATGCCCCCCCGTAAGGTGGCCGACTGAATATACGCCACCGTGTCCTCCGTATAAACTTCCATAGCCGCTGCCGTAACCGTATCCACCGTAGCCTTGACCATGTCCACCATAGCCGTGACCATGTCCACCATAGCCATGACCATGTCCACCATAGCCATGACCATGTCCACTGTACCCGCTGCCATGTCCATAGTGTGAACCACCATGTCCACCGTGGCTGCTTCCATGTCCACTGTAGCCACTACCATGTCCGTAGTGTGAACCACCATGTCCACAGTGGCTGCATCCATATCCACTGTAGCCATTGCCATGTCCATAGTATGTACCACCATGTCCACCGTGGCTACTGCCTTGTCCACTGCTGCCACTTCCATGACCATAGTATCTACCTCCGTGTCCACCGTGGCTACTGCTTCGTCCACTGCTGCCACTTCCATGACCATAGTATCTACCTCCGTGTCCACCGTGTCCACCATACACTGAGGGTGAGGCGTCAGCGTGGGCCAGGGTGACCACCAGCAGGCCAGCCACCACCACCATCATCATCTTCATCTGTAACATCAAACTCAGGCTTAATGACGGGTCACACCACAACTTCCATCATATTAACGGAGTGGAAATATTTCTACTTCATACACATAATGTTTCGATATACTGTAGGCATAGGAAAATATACATAGAGACTACTGGTATCCCTCCATTAGGTAATTTATGCACATCACTACTACTGGCTTGTCTTAACACAGCATCACCACCAGCAACTGGTTTCAACACAGCATCAACTATAGCTAATCTCACTACCGCAACATAACCAGTCAGACTCTACACAGCAGCTGTTCCCTGACTCCCTCAATAACAGCGGCTGTATCACTCACAGTTTGGGAGATCATGTTGGCTCACTACAGGTGTCCTACTGCCAGTAAGTCACAGCAGACAATGTCCATCATCACTCCCCACCACACCTTATATACCGTCAACACACCTCAGTGTCCCTGGTCGTCACCACTAATGACTGACACACATGCAACTCTCAACATTTCGAATACATGCTTGTGTGATTTTAAGTTTTAATGATCATAGGAAAGTGACCTTGATAACAGTGGAAGCGTTGACCTGTGGTACACCTGATGTCGTGTGATCGTTAGTGTTCTTACCTGAGTATAATCAATATGTAAAATAATCCCATGGAGGCGGCCTGGAGAGAGTTGAAATTTTGGTGATAGTAATGTCTGAAAATGGAACTCAGAAGTATATGAATGTACAGATATAGAGTATAAATGTACATAATTTTTTCTTTCGTTTACCTGTATGTAATATTACTTTTATTATTAGGTGATGCTAAACGTAACATAAAAAAAACGTTTTAATAGATATCGTAGAATTAAAGCATGCAGATATTTTGGAGTACGTTATTATAACTACGTGAAATAA
The DNA here is from genome assembly GCF_018991925.1 of Homarus americanus. Lineage (NCBI taxonomy): Eukaryota > Metazoa > Arthropoda > Malacostraca > Decapoda > Nephropidae > Homarus > Homarus americanus. The sequence continues at coordinate 27,508,766 of NW_024722227.1, forward strand.
CATAGAACAACAACTAAGCAAAGTATAGTAACACTTTCGCTGCATTTCCCACACTTGTCATTTTATTCTGGTTCCTGCCAGACGATTATATTTAGCTTAGGGTAACCTCCCGCGGCCAAATGGTTTATGTGTGTGTGTGTGTGTGTGTGTGTGTGTGTGTGTGTGTGTGTGTGTGTGTGTGTGTGTGTGTGTGTTTTCTACTTCAGAAATTTTATAATAATATGTGAGTCAATTGGGCAAATATTAATAACACCGATAATGTTACAATATAAACACGGTAACATTATTGAAAACGGAATGCCGTGCTGCTAGAAGACTGTTTGAGAGCTTTATGGGTTAGAATACCGTAAGACACCCATATTCATACTTACATAGGGCGGCAAACCTCAGGTTTGCCGGAGTCGCAGAAAAAGCCACTGGAACTGGGAGTTTTCCGAACGCAAAATTTCACGCCTGCTGAATGACCATTTTAAGCTTCCTGAAGTACGGTTTGACCGTGTTCAACGCGTCGGGAAACCCAACTCCTCCCGCCCCAGCGACATCATCACAAAATTCTTATTCCCCTCTGACCGTGACAATGTGTTTTATCAACGCAGTGAGCTGAAAGGCACCACTAGCTTCGTCAACGAGGATCTCTGCCCAGGTACGACTAAAGCCCGCCTACAGCAAATGGACCAGTTTAAAGAAGCCAGGACATAAGGGAAACACGTGACTTTCATTCATAAAACCCTTGTTGTGAGGGATCGGGCAAGTCGACACCCGTCCATTCACCAACTCGCTGTACCAACCCCCTCCCCACTGAGGGGGAAAGAGCCATTGTTGCTATCACCTGTTGAGTTCCCCCCCTCCCCATGCAGGCCAATTCGAGTGCTACACGTCTACCTTCTGTGGTGGAAACCAGCAACCCTCAAAACCAAGTGACAGGCGCCCCTCCCACTCAATCTTGGAATCACCCTCAACAGTACCGGTCATCTTAATTCTGTTGCTTGTAGCACTTGTGAGTAAGTTACCCTCCCACTATTATAATTTTCTTAGATCTTCCCTTTTCACACCTCAGTGACCCTGAGTTTTTACTGTTCCTTTATCAGTATCAATGTTCCTGCAATGATGATGCAAGTGTCATTCCCTTAGATAACAATAAAAATAATAATAATATTAATAATAATATACGGCTTATTAATAGAGTTGCAGCCTGTGGCTGAAAATATAAAAACTTACATTTTATTTAGACATAATGATATGCGTTCAATACATTTACAGGGCTGTACCGTACATAAATCAGGAGTTGTTTATTATTATAACAATAGATGTTATTCTTATATCTATCGGTGCAGGCTCTTATGGACTGAATTTTGTTGCAGTGTCGGACTGCGCAAGGTGGGTGGGGGACTGCCGGTGGCAGGAGGTGGCGATGACGAGGATGGTGCAGTAGTCCACTGCCAAACCTTGCTAGTGCTTGGTGGTTGAGGTCACTAATGGATGGTATTTCCAGGGTGGAGAGAGCGTTGATGTAGCTGGAGTAGTCTGCACCGAGCATGATTCTGCAGGCCCTTTTCTGTACCTTCTCTAGCCGACGTTGTTGGGTGGACTTGAGAGAAGACGACCAGGCTGGTGACGCATACGATAGTTTGGGGAGAATAAAGGCGTTGTAGATAGTCCTCAGCTCTGGCGTGGGTATCCCAAGTGACCTAAGTCGTCGTAGCATGTAGAGTCGGTACGAGGCTGCCTTGATTCTGTTGTTTACATGGGCCTTCCAGTCCAGTTTGTCGTCAATGTGCTAGATCGTATGTGTTACACCCTCTTTACCCATGGTGTCGACACAATACTCCCTCATATCGATCCTGATGCCTTTCTAGAGAACTCATTGGGTTACACCAACCCCAGCTGTAACTATTACTCTCCTGACTCTCCTGGGTTTAGTTCTAGTCTTCTACTACCTCATTCCTTCTCCTTGATTAGCCATAACATCAGAAGTATTCCCCTTCATCTAGATACCTTTTTAGATCAGTGCATATCTTCTATTCCCTAAAAATTTGATGTACTTGGGTTCTGTGAGACCAAACTCACTAACGATATTGGACATTTGTATAACATTCCTAATTATAATAGACACTGCGTCAACACGTCACGAGACAGTAGTGGTGTCGCCCTATATGTTGATATCAAGTATAACACTTCTGTAAGAGATGATTTAAAGGTTCAGGAGGAGTACATGGAGAGTGTTTTCACTGAATTATGTAACGAGACACGAAATATCCTAGTAGGAGTAATCTACAGAAGACCCCCATACTAATGTAAGAAATTTTCTTGATAAATTTTCGGAGTTTATCTCTATCATATGTCCAGAGAGGAAACTTTGCTACATTATAGGATATTTCAACCTTGATCTGTTAGAATTAGAAGAGACACCTCAGTATTAGACCTTCTTGCTACCTGTCATTCTAAGCTCTTCCTCAACACTATAATCAAACCCACTAGAGCAGTGGTTCTCAAACTCGGGGTAATTACCCCAACTGGGGTAAAAACTACATTTTGTCTGGGGTAATATGCTTCTGTTGGCACGGTGGGGTAACCTCGTATTTAACACTTATAACACTTACGTTTGCCGCGTTTGGCAACTCGTGAAGTATTCGCTTCACTATAGATTAAGTCTATAACAGCACTGTAACTGTAGCACTATTATTGATTTTTGTATAAGACAGACTAGAATTGTACACTTGTGTTTTGTATAATACACTTTATTGGAGGAGTAAAATTTGTAAGTACATTTGTAAGCTTGTGTTTTGTATATTAAACTTTATTGAATAGAATTAAGGAGTAAAATTTATAAGTACATTAATTTTATAAACTTGTGCTTTGTATAATAAACTTTATTGAATAAAAAGTAAGGAGTAAAATTTACGTTGGGGTAATTCGAACCTGTCAGACTCTAAATAGGGGTAACACTGGAAAAAAGTTTAAGAACCACTGCACTAGACCATGACGTGGCACCCCTGACATGATTTTTGCTGCCCGTCAGATACTGGAAAAGTGCAGAGAACAGCATCGTGACTTGTACATGGCCTTCATCAACCTTACCAAGGCCTTCGACTCGGTCAACAGGAAAGTCCTATGGTGGACCCTTAGCCGTTTTGGCTGTCCACCAAAATTCAATGCCATTGTGAGGCAACTCCACGATGGCATAAACGGCAGTGTCCTGCACAATGGCACCCAGTCTGAGTTATTCCACATCCAAACGGGGGTAAAACAAAGATGTGTGCTGACACCAACTCTCTTTTCTATTTTCTTGGTTGCCTTCCTTACTCGTGCCAGTGCCAATTTAGCCGGCGGGGTGAACATCGAGTATCGGATGAAGGGACTTTTCAACATAATACATCTCCAGGCAGGAGCAAAGGTGTCGGAAGCTTCCATTTATGAAGTGCAGTATGCAGACGACCTCACCCTTGTCGCGGCCTACAGGAAATCCTGAACACCTATGCACATGTGTATGCACATGTCGGCCTTGAGGTGAATGTATGTAAGACTCAGATTCTCTTTCAATCTGCACCTAATTCAACCACATCTCCACCATTCATCCAGCTTAACGGTACTACCCTCTCTAATGTTACCCACTTTCAGTATCTCGGCTCCCACCTGTCCACCACCGCGGACATCGATGAAGAGATTCAACATCGGATCAGATGTGCATCTCAAGCCTTTGGCAGACTCTGTACCCGTGTCTTCAGCTGTAGGGAGCTGAAATTATCCACAAAGTTACACGTATACCGAGGCCGTAGTACACAGTGGGTTGTGTATATAACTATTACCAAACAGGAGAATATATTAGTATGTCATATGAATCAGACACAAAGGTATTAAATTCATTGATACACAGTCACGTAATTTTTTTTCAAATAATTTTTATTATTTTACAAGTATTTTATATCATTCGAAGACTACCACTTTTAGAAACAGGTAATTTCAGATAATTATGTGAAAGTTAGGCAAAAAATATGTCAGCTGTTACAAGAAGTGTGACACAGATGTTAGTAATGTGTTTAGGAACATATTATACTACTGGGGTGAGATAGAAGGTAAAATATGACAAACATTAGTTTGTGTGAATTACTTTTTACTCGTTGTCAGTGTGCCATACCTCCTTTTACCCATCTTACTTACATAATGTCACTTCTTTCGGTAAGAGAAACAACAATAAAAATTGTATTCATAATTTATTGAGACGAGTCCTGGTGGCCTCCCTAACTCATCTGTGAAAGACACAAACAAGCAATTAGAGGAAGAGAAGCTAATATTATTCTTATGGTCTGACAATAATGAACTTTAGTGAATGTGTTTAAGGATTATAAATATCAAAGCAGCTAATATATCAAAATAGAAAAATACATAAATCAAAATATTATAACAATTTACATGAAGACAATCTCATTAGTACTTAAAATATATGGATTAATTAAATATACACAGTGAGTTATCGTACTCAAGGGGTTAAGTTATCGTATTCAAGGGATTAAATTCCTAAGAATCCCTAAGGGTTGACTCACCAGAAGCAACATGACTCTAATGACGATAACCATATCCACTCCTTTAGCCACTGCCATAGCCATGACCATATCCACCATGACCATATCCACTTCCATAGCCGTTGCCGTATCCATGTCCATAGCCGTTGCCGTATCCATGACCATGTCCACCATAGCCATGACCATGTCCACTGTAGCCATTGCCATGACCATAGTATCTACCTCCGTGTCCACCGTGGCTACTGCTTTGTCCACTGTTGCCACTTCCATGACCATAGTATCTACCTCCGTGTCCACCGTGGCTACTGCTTTGTCCACTGTTGCCACTTCCATGACCATAGTATCTACCTCCGTGTCCACCGTGGCTACTACCTTGTCCACTGTTGCCACTTCCATGACCATGGTATCTACCTCCGTGTCCACCGTGTCCACCGTGTCCACCGTACCTTGAGGTTGAGGTGTCAGCGTGGGCCAGGGTGACCACCAGCAGGCCAGCCACCACCACCATCATCATCTTCATCTGTAACATCAAACTCAGGCTTAATGACGGGTCACACCACAACTTCCATCATATTAACGGAGTGGAAATATTTCTACTTCATACACATAATGTTTCGATATACTGTAGGCATAGGAAAATACACATAGAGACTACTGGTATCCCTCAATTAGGTAATTTATGCACATCACTACTACTGGCTTGTCTTAACACAGCATCACCACCACCAACTGGTTTCAACACAGCATTAACTCCAGTTAATCTCACTACAGCAACATAACTAGTCAGACTCTACACAGCAGCTGTTCCCTGACTCCCTCAATAACAGCGGCTGTATCACTCACAGTTTGGGAGATCATGTTAGCTCACTACAGGTGTCCTACTGCCAGTAAGTCACAGCAGACAATGTCCATCATCACTCCCCACCACACCTTATATACCGTCAACACACCTCAGTGTCCCTGGCCGTCACCACTAATGACTGACACACACAGGCAACTCTCAACATTTCGAATACATGCTTGTGTGATTTTAAGTTTTAATGATCATAGGAAAGTGACCTTGATAACAGTGGAAGCGTTGACCTGTGGTACACCTGATGTCGTGTGATCGTTAGTGTTCTTACCTGAGTATAATCAATATGTAAAATAATCCCATGGAGGCTTCCTGGAGAGAGTTGAAATCTTGGTGATAGTAATGTCTGAAAATGGAACTCAGAAGTATATGAATGTACAGATATAGAGTATAAATGTACATAATTTTTTCTTTCGTTACTACCTGTATGTAATTTCACTTTTATTATTAGGTGATGCTAAACGTAACATAAAAAAAACGTTTTAATAGATATCGTAGAATTAAAGCATGCAGATATTTTGGAGTACGTTATTATAACTACGTGAAATAACATAGAACAACAACTAAGCAAAGTATAGTAACACTTTCGCTGCATTTCCCACACTTGTCATTTTATTCTGGATCCTGCCAGACGATTATATTTAGCTTAGGGTAACCTCCCGCGGCCAAATGGTTTATGTGTGTGTGTGTGTGTGTGTGTGTGTGTGTGTGTGTGTGTGTGTGTGTGTGTGTGTGTGTGTGTGTGTGTGTCTACTTCAGACATTTTATAATAATATGTGAGTCAATTGGGCAAATATTAATAACACCGATAATGTTACAATATAAACACGGTAACATTATTGAAAACGGAATGCCGTGCTGCTAGAAGACTGTTTGAGAGCTTTATGGGTTAGAATACCGTAAGACACCCATATTCATACTTACATAGGGCGGCAAACCTCAGGTTTGCCGGAGTCGCAGAAAAAGCCACTGGAACTGGGAGTTATCCGAACGCAAAATTTCACGCCTGCTGAATGACCATTTTAAGCTTCCTGAAGTACGGTTTGACCGTGTTCAACGCGTCGGGAAACCCAACTCCTCCCGCCCCAGCGACATCATCACAAAATTCTTATCCCCCTCTGACCGTGACAATGTGTTTTATCAACGCAGTGAGCTGAAAGGCACCACTATCTTCGTCAACGAGGATCTCTGCCCAGGTACGACTAAAGCCCGCCTACAGCAAATGGACCAGTTTAAAGAAGCCAGGACATAAGGGAAACACGTGACTTTCAGTCATAAAACCCTTGTTGTGAGGGATCGGGCAAGTGGACACCCGTCCACTCACCAACTCGCTGTACCAACCCCCTCCCCACTGAGGGGGAAACAGCCATTGTTGCTATCACCTGTTGAGTTCCCCCCCTCCCCATGCAGGCCAATTCGAGTGCTACACGTCTACCTTCTGTGGTGGAAACCAGCAACCCTCAAAACCAAGTGACAGGCGCCCCTCCCACTCAATCTTGGAATCACCCTCAACAGTACCGGTCATCTTAATTCTGTTGCTTGTAGCACTTGTGAGTAAGTTACCCTCCCACTATTATAATTTTCTTAGATCTTCCCTTTTCACACCTCAGTGACCCTGAGTTTTTACTGTTCCTTTATCAGTATCAATGTTCCTGCAATGATGATGCTAGTGTCATTCCCTTAGATAACAATAAAAATAATAATAATAATAATAATAATAATTAACGGTTTATTAATAGAGTTGCAGCCTGTGGCTGAAAATATAAAAACTTACATTTTATTTAGACATAATGATATGCGTTCAATACATTTACAGGGCTGTACCGTACATAAATCAGGAGTTGTTTATTATTATAACAATAGATGTTATTCTTATATCTATCGGTGCAGGCTCTTATGGACTGAATTTTGTTGCAGTGTCGGACTGCGCAAGGTGGGTGGGGGACTGCCGGTGGCAGGAGGTGGCGATGACGAGGATGGTGCAGTAATCCACTGCTAAACCTTGCTAGTGCTTGGTGGTGGAGGTCACTAATGGATGGTATTTCCAGGGTGGTGAGAGCGTTGATGTAGCTGGAGTAGTCTGCACCGAGCATGATTCTGCAGGCCCTTTTCTGTACCTTCTCTAGCCGACGTTGTTGGGTAGACTTGAGAGAAAACGACCAGGCTGGTGACGCATACGATAGTTTGGGGAGAATAAAGGCGTTGTAGATAGTCCTCAGCTCTGGCGTGGGTATCCCAAGTGATCTAAGTCGTCGTAGCATGTAGAGTCGGTACGAGGCTGCCTTGATTCTGTTGTTTACATGGGCCTTCCAGTCCAGTTTGTCGTCAATGTGCTAGATCGTATGTGTTACACCCTCTTTACCCATGGTGTCGACACAATACTCCCTCATATCGATCCTGATGCCTTTCTACAAAACTCACTGGGTTACACCAACCCCAGCTGAGACTATTACTCTCCTGACTCTCCTGGGTTTAGTTCTAGTCTTCTACTACCTCATTCCTTTTCCTTGATTAGCCATAACATCAGAAGTATTCCCCTTCATCTAGATACCTTTTTAGATCAGTGCATATCTTCTATTCCCTAAAAATTTGATGTACTTGGGTTCTGTGAGACCAAACTCACTAACGATATTGGACATTTGTATAACATTCCTAATTATAATAGACACTGCGTCAACACGTCACGAGACAGTAGTGGTGTCGCCCTATATGTTGATATCAAGTATAACACTTCTGTAAGAGATGATTTAAAGGTTCAGGAGGAGTACATGGAGAGTGTTTTCACTGAATTATGTAACGACACACGAAATATCCTAGTAGGAGTAATCTACAGAAGACCCCCACACTAATGTAAGAAATTTTCTTGATAAATTTTCGGAGTTTATCTCTATCATAAGTCCAGAGAGGAAACTTTGCTACATTATAGGATATTTCAACCTTGATCTGTTAGAATTAGAAGATACACCTCAGTATTAGACCTTCTTGCTACCTGTCATTCTAAGCTCTTCCTCAACACTATAATCAAACCCACTAGAGCAGTGGTTCTCAAACTCGGGGTAATTACCCCAACTGGGGTAAAAACTACATTTTGTCTGGGGTAATATGCTTCTGTTGGCACGGTGGGGTAACCTCGTATTTAACACTTATAACACTTACGTTTGCCGCGTTTGGCAACTCGTGAAGTATTCGCTTCACTATAGATTAAGTCTATAACAGCACTGTAACTGTAGCACTATTATTGATTTTTGTATAAGACAGACTAGAATTGTACACTTGTGTTTTGTATAATACACTTTATTGGAGGAGTAAAATTTGTAAGTACATTTGTAAGCTTGTGTTTTGTATATTAAACTTTATTGAATAGAATTTAGGAGTAAAATTTATAAGTACATTAATTTTATAGACTTGTGCTTTGTATAATAAACTTTATTGAATAAAAAGTAAGGAGCAAAATTTACGTTGGGGTAATTCGATCCTGTCAGACTCTAAATAGGGGTAACACTGGAAAAAAGTTTAAGAACCACTGCACTAGACCATGACGTGGCACCCCTGACATGATTTTTGCTGCCCATCAGATACTGGAAAAGTGCAGAGAACAGCATCGTGACTTGTACATGGCCTTCATCAACCTTACCAAGGCCTTCGACTCGGTCAACAGGAAAGTCCTCTGGTGGACCCTTAGCCGTTTTGGCTGTCCACCAAAATTCAATGCCATTGTGAGGCAACTCCACGATGGCATAAACGGCAGTGTCCTGCACAATGGCACCCAGTCTGAGTTATTCCACATCTAAACGGGTGTAAAACAAAGATGTGTACTGACACCAACTCTCTTTTCTATTTTCTTGGTTGCCTTCCTTACTCGTGCCAGTGCCAATTTAGTCGGCGGGGTGAACATCGAGTACCGGATGAAGGGACTTTTCAACATAAGACATCTCCAGGCAGGCGCAAAGGTGCCGGAAGCTTCCATTTATGAAGTGCAGTATGCAGACGACCTCACCCTTGTCGCGGCCTACAGGAAATCCTGAACACCTATGCACATGTGTATGCACATGTCGGCCTTGAGGTGAATGTATGTAAGACTCAGATTCTCTTTCAACCTGCACCAAATTCAACCACATCTCCACCATTCATCCAGCTTAACGGTACTACCCTCTCTAATGTTACCCACTTTCAGTATCTCGGCTCCCACCTGTCCACCACCGCGGACATCGATGAAGAGATTCAACATCGGATCAGATGTGCATCACAAGCCTTTGGCAGACTCTGTACCCGTGTCTTCAGCTGTAGGCAGCTGAAATTATCTACAAAGTTACACGTATACCGAGGCCGTAGTACACAGTGGGTTGTGTACATAACTATTACCAAACAGGAGAATATATTAGTATGTCATATGAATCAGACACAAAGGTATTAAATTCATTGATACACAGTCACTTAATTTTTTTTCAATTAATTTTTTATTATTTTACAAGTATTTTATATCATTCGAAGACTACCACTTTTAGACACAGGTAATTTCAGATAATTATGTGAAAGTTAGGCAAAAAATATGTCAGCTGTTACAAGAAGTGTGACACAGATGTTAGTAATGTGTTTAGGAACATATTATACTACTGGGGTGAGATAGAAGGTAAAATATGACAAACTTTTGTTTGTGTGAATTACTTTTTACTCGTTGTCAGTGTGCCATACCTCCTTTTACCCATCTTACTTACATAATGTCACTTCTTTCGGTAAGAGACACAGCAATAAAAATTGTATTCATAATTTATTGAGACGAGTCCTGGTGGCCTCCCTAACTCATCTGTGAAAGACACAAACAAGCAATTAGAGGAAGAGAAGCTAATATTATTATTATGGTCTGACAATAATGAACTTTAGTGAATGTGTTTAAGGATTATAAATATCAAAGCAGCTAATATATCAAAATAGAAAAATACATAAATTAAAATATTATAACAATTTACATGAAGACAATCACATTAGTACTTAAAATATATGGATTAATTAAATGTACACAGTGAGTTATCGTACTCAAGGGGTTAAGTTATCGTATTCAAGGCATTAAATTCCTAAGAATTCCTAAGGGTTGACTCACCAGAAGCAACATGACTCTAATGACGATAACCATATCCACTCCTTTAGCCACTGCCGTAGCCATGACCATATCCACCATAACCATATCCACTTCCATAGCCGTTGCTGTATCCATGTCCATAGCCGTTGCCGTATCCATGACCATGTCCACCATAGCCATGACCATGTCCACTGTAGCCATGACCATGTCCATAGGATCCGCTGCCATGTCCACTGTAGCCATTGCCATGACCATAGTATCTACCTCCGTGTCCACCGTGGCTACTGCTTTGCCCACTGTTGCCACTTCCATGACCATAGTATCTACCTCCGTGTCCACCGTGGCTACTGCTTTGTCCACTGTTGCCACTTCCATGACCATAGTATCTACCTCCGTGTCCACCATGGCTACTACCTTGTCCACTGTTGCCACTTCCATGACCATAGTATCTACCTCCGTGTCCACCGTGTCCACCATACCTTGAGGGTGAGGCGTCAGCGTGGGCCAGGGTGACCACCAGCAGGCCAGCCACCACCACCATCATCATCTTCATCTGTAACATCAAACTCAGGCTTAATGACGGGTCACACCACAACTTCCATCATATTAACGGAGTGGAAATATTTCTACTTCATACACATAATGTTTCGATATACTGTAGGCATAGGAAAATATACATAGAGACTACTGGTATCCCTCCATTAGGTAATTTATGCACATCATTACTACTGGCTTGTCTTAACACAGCATCACCACCACCAACTGGTTTCAACACAGCATTAACTCCAGTCAATCTCACTACAGCAACATATCTAGTCAGACTCTACACAGCAGCTGTTCCCTGACTCCCTCAATAACAGCGGCTGTATCACTCACAGTTTGGGAGATCATGTTGGCTCACTACAGGTGTCCTACTGCCAGTAAGTCACAGCAGACAATGTCCATCATCACTCCCCACCACACCTTATATACCGTCAACACACCTCAGTGTCCCTGGCCGTCACCACTAATGACTGACACACACAGGCAACTCTCAACATTTCGAATACATGCCTGTTTGATTTTTAGTGATAATGGTTCACATGAAAGTGACCTTTATAACAGTGGAAGTGTTGACCTGTCATACACCCAGTGTCGTGTGATCGTTCGTGGTCTTACCTGAGTATAATCAGGTTGTAAAGTCGTCCCATGGAGGCGGCCTGAAGAGAGTTGAAGAGATGTCTCAAAGTGGAAGTCCAAAAATATAAATACTGCATCTATATGCAAAGTGTATATGTAAAGAGATCTTTTCTTCAGTCATTAACTTTATATAGAAAACCTTTATTAATATATAATACACCGCACAAAATAAAATTCACTTTGTTATACATGTTACTAATAAAACCTTCACCTTTTTTCTATAGTATATATTTATGCAACAATAATGAACAACTTGAATATCAATCAATGTTTAGCTGTGTGTTCAAAATTTGGAAAACCTGAAGATTATGCCCCAACTTAATTCACCTTAAAATAAAACACCCGAGCGATATTCTCACATAATTTACAACCCCCGCCCAGGTAGCGTTGATGTTTAATTAATATTTATACCTTTAACTCAACATAGTTTACTACACATACAGTAAATGAATAAATAGTAATTTCAGGGATTTAAATTTGCCATATATCTGAACTAAGTAACGGCGTCATGTGACACCGGGTTTATTTATAGTGTAAAGTGAAGGAATTATTACTTGGAAGTTGTCACTAAGAATAGTGAGGCCGCCAGTGTTAGTGTAATGATGGAAACATGGAGAGTGAAAGCTGCTGAAACGACGTGTGTGTGTGTGTGTGTGTGTGTGTGTGTGTGTGAACAATTAGGTGGAGAGGTAGATGAAGACAAAGAAAGAAAGGCTTAAAAAACTGTAAACATTAGCTCTACTCCACAGTGTACCCAACAGTGTGACCTACCCGCTGTCTCTGATGCGTTGGTTACTAATTGACGTTCCTAGTCACTGACCATCTGACTGTGAGTGACCAGGCAATAATAATAATAATAATAATAATAATAATAATAATAATAATAATAATCATAATATTAATAATAATAATAATAATAATAATTAACGGTTTATGGAAAAAGTTCATCAGCTCGAAGACTGAAAATATACATTAGACAAAAATTATTTCTTACATACAAAGACATGGGGCAGATGGGTAGTTTAACAGAAGCTTTCATTACTGAAGGGAGAAGGAACATGAATTGCACATACAAATTATTATACGTAGTTTGCAGTTTATGGTCCGGGCTGGTCTCTTGCCATACTCTGTGAGGTCACTAGGCCACGTGGTGGGTGCAGTATCTCGTCCATACATGTTGACATGAAGGACCTCACGTGGTCATCGTGTGGTGTGGTGTGGTGTCACAGTACCTCATTCCCTGGTAAGTGGTGCTGCGTTATCTCGTGGTCAGGTGCAGAGCCGATCGACGATTGTTCCCAGAGTGAACTAATTAACACTATACCGCCTGGTTGGAAGACCAACCCCCATGTGCTCCTCTCAGTCCCAGACCTCCATAAAACATCATGTCGTGAAGGTGTGGAACAACTTACCTCCACCTCTCCCTTCCTTTAAATCATCTCTTAAAAAATATCTATTGTCTAAGTGTTAATATTTTTTTTAATACCTACATTATATTCCTACTTTTATTGTACCACCAAAACCATATATCAGAAATTGTCATGTAAATAGAGTAGATAGAAATTACCATCGCAATATTTATATAATTTGCTGCAAGACATGATGCTGACTGCTTCTGTCCTCTTGTTCCACTTAAATACGAGCCATGTTGTAGCTTCCTCCTTATAATATTAATGTATATCAACTTCACTGTAAAATATGTATATACTTATAATAGAAATGTAAACAAAAAATAAAATAAATAGGTATAGAAGTGATAACTGTGGTAACATTCTGAGATGTTCTTACTACCACCATGCTATGTGTACTATTCCAGATGTTACTAAATGTTATATAATACTTCCTTGAGATCAACGTACAGCATACTATATATCAGGTGCCTTCAAAAAAGCTCAGGCTCTCATCTGGCTCAGTCATTTCAATGTTTTTATTATTATCGAATCTGTATCTGTATTTTTATGGCTAAATAAACTGTTTCAATATCAATATCGACGGCTCTCGCTGGTACTATCTGGTGCTGAATTCACTGGCTTAAACACTGTTCAACAATGATCCCACTTCATTCCTATACGAACTTCTCACTTTTAACGGGGTTATGTTGATATCTCGGTGGGAAGGAGGGGTTGAAGGGAGGGCGTTGGGGAGGGTCAGCAATGGCCGGGTCACATATTCCCAAATGTATACGCCCTCAGCCCTCCATCCTAAGCTAGTTAACCCTCCAACGGTACAGCCAATCAAGGCCCACCTGGCACGCTGGCAGTTGTCAAGTCTCACATATCTAAGACAATTATTCTACTTTGCAGTGAACGCTTAGGTACGTTCCCTCACCCCGCTTCCCGTACTTTAATACACAAAGAATAGTGGCAAATTCCTATTTTCTGTCGTTCATTTGTGATCTTGGGCAAACACAAAAAATCTTTTCCGTCAACTAATGCCTCATTTCTTTTCCAGCCTAAGATTAATGTTTATTTTGTGATATGTGCTCCTTGGATTACTGTTTTGTTATCGTTCTGTTGTTTTTCCTTTACAATAGTTTATCAAATTTTCCTTGTCTATCGTTTCAGTGTATCTGTACTTATTTTTTATTCTTATCAGGTATGATATATTAACAATAATCTATCTCTCATAAACAAATTCTCACCTTTATCATCAATATCTTGTTTTCCTATAAATTCCCTCTTTCGTTCATTTCTTTTTTCCTCATTCCAGAACAGTTTACAAAATTATCACTCATTCTCTTGTCAATAATTTATCCACTTTTGCTTATTACCCTCTTCTTTACGTTTCCTTCAACTCTTAGTGCCCTTTCTGTTCAAGGTAGCAGTTTTATATTTTTTGTATATATTTTTTCCACATGAAAATTATAAGTACATCATCTATATATTCTTGTCCTAAGCTATTGAATCAGTTTTTGAATTGTCTATTGCTAAAAATGCCTTCTGATAGACCTCCACCTATCAGTCTTACAGAAATAGAATAGCCTCCAAACGAAAACTTTAATACCCATACTTTCTCTCTTTTTTTTTTATGTGGTTTAGTTTCTGTAATATCATTTTTGTATGAAGTGTCTGACTTATATAATAAAATCTATTAATACATTCAACTTATGTATCCTTGTTCCATATTATTCTCTCTTTTGACATTCTAAATCTTCCAGTCATTCTGTCTCTCTGTCTCTCTCTCTTTCTCTGTCTGTCTGTCTGTCTTTGTTTATCTGTCTGTCTGTGTGTTTGTCCGTGTCTCTGTCTGTCAGTCTATATGTTTTTGTCTTTCTTTCATTTTCTTTTCTCTCTCTATTTCTCTTTCGTTCTCTCTCTCCTTTCTCTCTCTTTCTGTGGAATTTTACACTGTGATTTTATGCCGAAATCTTACACTGCAACATATAGCTGTGAATTTACACTGAAGGTATTACTCTGGGATTTAATGCTTGAATTTATGCTTCCATTTTATATTAGGATTTTGCACTAGGATTTTCTGTTGGGATTTTAATCTTAGATACAATCATCATCCAGCCACTACCACCTCAGCTCTAATAACACCGACAGGTCACTGAGTCAACTATTTTTATCCAACAGTGAGATATTTTAAGAGTATAAAAAGTATCATTGTAGACACGACAATTTTATAGCTTGTTAAGAGTCAGAGGAAAAAGTTTCTGTTATTTTGGGTGAAAGTTTGTCAGATTTATAAATAGTTTTGGGGATGTTTTGTTTATTAGGAGATAGATACACACACACACACACACACACACACACACACACACACACACACACACACACACACACACACACACTATTAATAAGACACAAAAAGATACAAGAAAATCGCAACATTATTACTAAATAAAAAACGGCTAATGAGAGAGGAAATTGACATTGTTCTCACACATTAAGTCAAAGAACACGACAGTTTAACACAACACTATAACTTAACACAACACTATAACTTAATACGACAGTTTAACACAACACTATAACTTAACACAACACTATAACTTAACACGACAGTTTAACACAACACTATAACTTAACACGACAGTTTAACACAACACTATAACTTAACACACAGTTTAACACACTATAACTTAACACAACAGTTTAACACAACACTATAACTTAACACGACACTATAACTTAACACAACACTATAACTTAACACGACAGTTTAACACAACACTATAACTTAACACAACAGTTTAACACAACACTATAACTTAACACGACAGTTTAACACAACACTATAACTTAACACAACAGTTTAACACAACACTATAACTTAACACAACACTATAACTTAACACAACAGTTTAACACAACACTATAACTTAACACAACACTATAACTTAACACAACAGTTTAACACAACACTATAACTTAACACGACAGTTTAACACAACACTATAACTTAACACAACACTATAACTTAACACAACAGTTTAAGACAACACTATAACTTAACACGACAGTTTAGCACAACACTATAACTTAACACAACAGTTTAAGACAACACTATAACTTAACACGACAGTTTAGCACAACACTACAACTTAACACAACAGTTTAAGACAACACTATAACTTAACACAACAGTTTAACACAACACTATAACTTAACACAACAGTTTAACACAACACTATAACTTAACACAACACTATAACTTAACACAACAGTTTAAGACAACACTATAACTTAACACGACAGTTTAACACAACACTACAACTTAACACAACACTATAACTTAACACAACAGTTTAAGACAACACTATAACTTAACACAACAGTTTAACACAACACTACAACTTAACACAACAGTTTAAGACAACACAGGGGGGTGGGTGTTATACGTGGTGACGGATTATTTCTGAGACATCAAACACAACACAGACAGATAAATGTAATCCTGCCAGTCTTTATAATTGGAAGGTAAGTAGTTAGGTGGTCACTCATAGTCAGTTGGTTACTCACAGCCAGATGGTCACTCATGCAGTCAGCTGGTCACTCACAGTCAGATGGTCACTCATACAGTTAGATGTTCGTTCACTCATATAGTCAAATGGTCACTTATAGTCAGATGGTCACTCATATAGTCAAATGGCCACTTATAGTCAGAGAGTCATTCATAGGCAAATGGCCAATTATAGTTAGATAGTCACTCATATAGTCAATTGGTCACTTACAGTCAGGTGGTCGCGCACAGTCAGGTGGTCACTGACTAGGAACGTCAGTTAGTAACCAACGCATCAGTGACAGCGGGTAGGTCACACTGTGGAGAAGAGCTAATGTTTACAATTTTCTAAGCCAGGGGTTCTCAACCAGGGGGGAATTCCCCCCAGGGGGGGAATTCAGGTTTTCAGGGGAGGGGAAACTGATTCGGGAGCAAGAGATATGTTCGATGAGAAATCAATCACAGAATTTTGGCCCTTGATGTGCGATTCCTACCCAAAAGTGGCAGAAAGAGCTATCCGTGTCTTGCTTCCGTTTGTGTCGACATATCTTTGTGAGTCAGGCTTTTCAACTCTGTTGCAAATTAAAACGAAGCAACGTAGTAGATTAGAGGTAGAAAATGACCTGCGTTGTGCCCTTTCAAGCACTCCTCCGCGTATCCCAGAATTGGCGAAGAAAAAACAATCACAGGTTTCTCATTGACTGTAATCTTCATCTGAATAAAATTAATTACAAATTTACAATATCCTGGTATTCTATTGAACTTTTGTTTATTGCATTATGCTTCAGTTTGGTCTGTTAAGTAATTCATTATAAATATAAAAAACTATTTTCTTTTATTCAAGTTTTATAAATCCATCAACATTTTCAATTGGCATTTAATTTGTAAAACTCCACTATAAAAATAATCCATGTAAAATTGTAAATGTATATGTACTAATATGGAAAAAATAAAGGATTTTCAGTATTATATGCATATTATTTGGAATGCACTTTTTGAGGCAGACAATCTTGGAAAGGAGGGGGGAATGACATTCTGACATATGGTGAAAGGGGTGCATGGGGCAAACAAGGTTGAGAACCACTGCTCTAAGCCTTTCTTTCTTTGTCTTCATCTACCTCTCCACCTAATTGTTCACACACACACACACACACACACACACACACACACACACACACACACACGTCGTTTCAGCAGCTTTCACTCTCCATGTTTCCATCATTACACTATAAATAAACCCGGTGTCACACAACGCCGTTACTTAATTCAGATATATGGAAAATTTAAATCCCTGAAATTACTATTTATTCATTTACTGTATGTGCAGTAAACTATGTTGAGTTAAAGGTATAAATATTAATTAAACATCAGCGCTACCTGGGCGGGGGTTATGAAATTATGTGAGGATATCGCTCGGGTGTTTTATCTTAAGGTGAAATAAGTTGGGGCATAATCTTCAGGTTTTCCAAATTTTGAACACACAGCTAAACATTGATTGATATTCAAGTTGTTCATTATTGTTGCATAAATATATACTATAGAAAAAAGGTGAAGGTTTTATTAGTAACATGTATAACAAAGTGAATTTTATTTTGTGCGGTGTATTATATATTAATAAAGGTTTTCTATATAAAGTTAATGACTGAAGAAAAGATCTCTTTAGATATACACTTTGCATATACAGTAGATACAGCATTTATATTTTTGGACTTCCACTTTGAGACATCTCTTCAACTCTCTCCAGGCCGCCTCCATGGGATTATTTTACATATTGATTATACTCAGGTAAGACCACGAACGATCACACGACATCAGGTGTACCACAGGTCAACGCTTCCACTGTTATCAAGGTCACTTTCCTATGATCATTAAAACTAAAAGTCACACAGCCATGTATTCGAAATGTTGAGAGTTGCCTGTGTGTGTCAGTCATTAGTGGTGACGGCCAGGGACACTGAGGTGTGTTGACGGTATATAAGGTGTGGTGGGGAGTGATGATGGACATTGTCTGCTGTGACTTACTGGCAGTAGGACACCTATAGTGAGCCAACATGATCTCCCAAACTGTGAGTGATACAGCCGCTGTTATTGAGGGAGTCAGGGAACAGCTGCTGTGTAGAGTCTGACTGGTTATGTTGCGGTAGTGAGATTAACTGGAGTTGATGCTGTGTTGAAACCAGTTGGTGGTGGTGATGCTGTGTTAAGAGAAGCCAGTAGTAATAATGTGCATAAATTACCTAATGGAGGAATACCAGTAGTCTCTATGTATATTTTCCTATCCCTACAGTATATCGAAACATTATGTGTATGAAGTAAAAATATTTCCACTCAGTTATTATTAAGGAAGTTGTGGTGTGATCCGTCATTAAGCCTGAGTTTGATGTTACAGATGAAGATGATGATGGTGGTGGTGGCTGGCTTGCTGGTGGTCACCCTGGCCCACGCTGACGCCTCACCCTCAAGGTACACGAGTTACGGTGGACACGGAGGTAGATACTATGGTCATGGAAGTGGCAACAGTGGACAAAGCAGTAGCCACGGTGGACACGGAGGTAGATACTATGGTCATGGAAGTGGCAGCAGTGGACAAGGCAGTAGCCACGGTGGACACGGAGGTAGATACTATGGTCATGGAAGTGGCAGCAGTGGACAAGTCAGTAGCCACGGTGGACACGGAGGTAGATACTATGGTCATGGCAATGGCTACAGTGGACATGGAAGCAGCCACGGTGGACATGGTGGTTCACACTATGGACATGGCAGCGGGTACAGTGGACATGGTCATGGCTATGGTGGACATGGTCATGGCTATGGTGGACATGGTCATGGCTATGGTGGACATGGTCACGGCTATGGTGGACATGGTCAAGGCTACGGTGGATACGGTTACGGCAGCGGCTATGGAAGTTTATACGGAGGACACGGTGGCGTATATTCAGTCAGCCACCTTACGGGGGGGCATGGGGCGGGAGGCGGTTACTCTCATGGATATGGTTACGGCAAATAGAGTCATGTCTGTGCTGGTGAGTCAACCCTTAGAGAGTTATTGAGTACGATAACTAAATCAGCTGAGTAAGATTACCAGTGTTATTATTTCCGAGTAGAATGTTATGATAAGAACACTAATAATAATGTTATATATCTTGTTTTAATATTCTTAATTTATATATTATATTAGGTAAAGATGTATATACTATACGTGATGTATGGTGCTTCAGTATTTATGATCGTTAACCACGTGTACAGAAGACGGTTTCTACACTACACAACAATCATCAGAGCTTAAGGTAATATTATCATCTCTGTAATATACTCAATAAAGGTCTTTGTCCACAAGTAACTCTTATACCACTTCCCCTCTCTCTCTCTCACTCTCTCACAGATCAGTTAAAGAGTTCATCAGACTAAACTTTTCACAATAAAACATTAGGAAGTAATTATTGTTCTTATATTAACCTGAGAAGTATTTTTTTTTATTAAGAGAAAAACCTAACCTATCCTAAATTAACCTAACCTAACTGAACCTAAATCATAAACCAACCTAACCTCAATAATTAGAATAAGAGAAGGTGTGTCTTACACACTAAACAATGTAAGTAAATGTGAGTCTTACCAGAAAAAGGAATTGAGAGTCGAGTGGGAATGAAATCCTGTTTGGAACAGTTTGGACACAACCCACTCTGTACTACGGCCTCGGTATACGTGTAACTTTGTGGATAATTTCAGCTCCCTCCAGCTGGAGACACGGGTACAGAGTCTGCCAAAGGCTTGAGATGAACATCTGATACGATGTTGAATCTCTTCATCGATGTCCGCGGTGGTGGACAGGTGGAAGCCTAGATAATGAAAGTGGGTAACATTAGAGAGGGTAGTACCGTTAAGCTGGATGGATGGTGGAGGTGTGGTTGAATTAGGTGCCGGTTGAAAGATAATCTGAGTCTTACATACATTCACCTCAATCCCGAAATGTGCATACGCATCTGCATAGGTGTTCAGGATTTCCTGTAGGACGCGTTCAGTGTGAGCGACAGGGGTGAGGTCGTCTGCATACTGCAGTTCATAAATGGAAGCTTCCGATACCTTTGCTCCTGCCTGGAGATGTATTATGTTGAAAAGTCCCTTCATCCGGTACTCGATGTTCACCCCGCCGGCTAAATTGGCACTGGCACGAGTAAGGAAGGCAACCAAGAAAATAGAAAAGAGAGTTGGTGTCAGCACACATCTTTGTTTTACCCCCGTTTAGATGTGGAATAACTCAGACTGGGTGCCATTGTGCAGGACACTGCTGTTTATGCCATAGTGGAGTTGCCTCACAATGGCATTGAATTTTGGTGGACAGCCAAAACGGCTGAGGGTCCACCAGAGGGATTCCCTGTTGACCGAGTCGCAAGCCTTGGTAAGGTTGATGAAGGCCATGTACAAGTCACGATGCTGTTCTCTGCACTTTTCCAGTAATCTGACGGGCAGCAAAAATCATGTCAGTGGTGCCACGTCATGGTCTAGAGCAGTGGTTCTTAAACTTTTTTCCAGTTTTACCCCTATTTAAAGTCTGACAGGTTCGAATTACCACAACGTAAAATTTTACTCCTAAATTCTATTCAATAAAGTTTAATATACAAAACACAAGCTTACAAATGTACTTACAAATTTTACTCCTCCAATAAAGTGTATTATACAAAACACAAGTGTACAATTCTAGTCTGTATTATACAAGAATCAATAATAGTGCTACAGTTACAGTGCTGTTATTCTATAGTGAGGCGAATACTTCACGAGTTACCAAACGCGGCAAACGTAAGTGATATAAGTGTTAAATACGAGGTTACCCCACCGTGCCAACAGAAGCATATTACGCCAGACAAAATGTAGTTTTTACCCCAGTTGGGGTAATTACCCCGAGTTTGAGAACCACTGCTCTAGTGGGTTTGATTATAGTGTTGAGGAAGAGCTTAGAATGACAGGTAGCAAGAAGGTCTAATACTGAGGTGTCTTTTCTGATTCTAATAGATCAAGGTTGAAATATCCTATAATGTAGCAAAGTTTTCTCTCTGGACTTATGATAGAGATAAACTCCGAAAATTTATCAAGAAAATTTCTTACATTAGTGTGGGGTCTTCTGTAGATTACTCCTACTAGGATATTTCGTGTGTCGTTACACAATTCAGTGAAAACACTCTCCATGTACTCCTCCTGAACCTTTAAATCATCTCTTACAGAGGTGTTATTCTTAATATCATCTTATAGGGCGACACCTCTACTGTCTCGTGACCTGTTGACGCAGTGTCTATTATAATTAGGAATGTAATACAAATGTTCAATATCGTTAGTGAGTTTGGTCTCACAGAATCCAAGTACATCAAATTTTTAGGGAATAGAAGATATGCACTGATCTAAAAAGGTATCTAGATGAAGGGGAATACTGCTGATGTTATGGCTAATCAAGGAGAAGGAATGAGGTAGTAGAAGACTAGAACTAAACCCAGGAGAGTCAGGAGAGTAATAGTTACAGCTGGGGTTGGTGTAACCCAGTGAGTTCTGTAGAAAGGCATCAGGATCGATATGACGGAGTATTGTGTCGACACCATGGGTAAAGGGGGTGTAACACATACGATCTCGCACATAGACCACAAACTGGACTGGAAGGCCCATGTAAACAACAGAATCAAGGGAGCCTCGTACCGACTCTACATGCTACGACGACTTAGGTCACTTGTGATACCCACGTCAGAGCTGAGGACTATCTAGAACGCCTTTATTCTTCCCAAACTATCGTATGCGTCACCAGCCTGGTCGTCTTCTCTCAAGTCCACCCAACAACGTCGGCTAGAGAAGGTACAGAAAAGGGCCTGCAGAATCATGCTCGGTGCAGACTACTCCAGCTACATCAACGCTCTCTCCACCCTGGAAATACCATCCATTAGTGACCTCCACCACCAAGCACTAGCAAGGTTTGGCAGTGGACTACTGCACCATCCTCGTCATCGCCACCTCCTGCCACCGGCAGTCCCCCACCCACCTTGCGCAGTCCGACACTGCAACAAAATTCAGTCCATAAGAGCCTGCACCGATAGATATAAGAATAACATCTATTGTTATAATAATAAACAACTCCTGATTTATGTACGGTACAGCCCTGTAAATGTATTGAACGCATATCATTATGTCTAAATAAAATGTAAGTTTTTATATTTTCAGCCACAGGCTGCAACTCTATTAATAAACCGTTTATTATTATTATTATTATTATTATTTTTATTGTTATCTAAGGGAATGACACTAGCATCATCATTGCAGGAACATTGATACTGATAAAGGAACAGTAAAAACTCAGGGTCACTGAGGTGTGAAAAGGGAAGATCTAAGAAAATTATAATAGTGGGAGGGTAACTTACTCACAAGTGCTACAAGCAACAGAATTAAGATGACCGGTACTGTTGAGGGTGATTCCAAGATTGAGTGGGAGGGGCGCCTGTCACTTGGTTTTGAGGGTTGCTGGTTTCCACCACAGAAGGTAGACGTGTAGCACTCGAATTGGCCTGCATGGGGAGGGGGGGAACTCAACAGGTGATAGCAACAATGGCTGTTTCCCCCTCAGTGGGGAGGGGGTTGGTACAGCGAGTGGGTGAGTGGACGGGTGTCCACTTGCCCGATCCCTCACAACAAGGGTTTTATGACTGAAAGTCACGTGTTTCCCTTATGTCCTGGCTTCTTTAAACTGGTCCATTTGCTGTAGGCGGGCTTTAGTCGTACCTGGGCAGAGATCCTCGTTGACGAAGATAGTGGTGCCTTTCAGCTCACTGCGTTGATAAAACACATTGTCACGGTCAGAGGGGGATAAGAATTTTGTGATGATGTCGCTGGGGCGGGAGGAGTTGGGTTTCCCGACGCGTTGAACACGGTCAAACCGTACTTCAGGAAGTTTAAAATGGTCATTCAGCAGGCGTGAAATTTTGCGTTCGGATAACTCCCAGTTCCAGTGGCTTTTTCTGCGACTCCGGCAAACCTGAGGTTTGCCGCCCTATGTAAGTATGAATATGGGTGTCTTACGGTATTCTAACCCATAAAGCTCTCAAACAGTCTTCTAGCAGCACGGCATTCCGTTTTCAATAATGTTACCGTGTTTATATTGTAACATTGTCGGTGTTATTAATAATTGTCCAATTGACTCACATATTATTATAAAATGTCTGAAGTAGAACACACACACACACACACACACACACACACACACACACATTAACCATTTGGCCGCGGGAGGTTACCCTAAGCTAAATAAAATCGTCTGGCAGGAACCAGAATAAAATGGCAAGTGTGGGAAATGCAGCGAAAGGGTTACTATACTTTGCTTGGTTGATGTTCTATTTTATTTCACGTAGTTATAATAACGTACTCCAAAATGTCTGCATGCTTTAATTCTACGATATCTATTAAAACGTTTTTTTTATGTTACGTTTAGCATCACCTAATAATAAAAGTAAATTACATACAGATAGTAACGAGAGAAAAAGTTATGTACATTTATACTCTATATCTGTACATTCATATACTTCTGAGTTCCATTTTCAGACATTACTATCACCAAGATTTCAACTCTCTCCAGGCCGCCTCCATGGGATTATTTTACATATTGATTATACTCAGGTAAGAACACTAACGATCACACGACATCAGGTGTACCACAGGTCAACGCTTCCACTGTTATCAAGGTCACTTTCCTATGATCATTAAAACTAAAAATCACACAAGCATGTATTCGAAATGTTGAGAGTTGCCTGTGTGTGTCAGTCATTAGTGGTGACGGCCAGGGACACTGAGGTGTGTTGACGGTATATAAGGTGTGGTGGGGAGTGATGATGGACATTGTCTGCTGTGACTTACTGGCAGTAGGACACCTGTAGTGAGCCAACATGATCTCCCAAACTGTGAGTGATACAGCCGCTGTTATTGAGGGAGTCAGGGAACAGCTGCTGTGTAGAGTCTGACTGGTTATGTTGCTGTAGTGAGATTAACTGGAGTTGATGCTGTGTTGAAACCAGTTGGTGGTGGTGATGCTGTGTTAAGACAAGCCAGTAGTAATGATGTGCATAAATTACCTAATGGAGGGATACCAGTAGTCTCTATGTATATTTTCCTATGCCTACAGTATATCGAAACATTATGTGTATGAAGTAGAAATATTTCCACTCCGTTAATATGATGGAAGTTGTGGTGTGACCCGTCATTAAGCCTGAGTTTGATGTTACAGATGAAGATGATGATGGTGGTGGTGGCTGGCCTGCTGGTGGTCACCCTGGCCCACGCTGACACCTCAACCTCAAGGTACGGTGGACACGGTGGACACGGTGGACACGGAGGTAGATACCATGGTCATGGAAGTGGCAACAGTGGACAAGGTAGTAGCCACGGTGGACACGGAGGTAGATATTATGGTCATGGAAGTGGCAACAGTGGACAAAGCAGTAGCCACGGTGGACACGGAGGTAGATACTATGGTCATGGAAGTGGCAACAGTGGACAAAGCAGTAGCCACGGTGGACACGGAGGTAGATACTATGGTCATGGCAATGGCTACAGTGGACATGGTCATGGCTATGGTGGACATGGTCATGGATACGGCAACGGCTATGGACATGGATACGGCAACGGCTATGGAAGTGGATATGGTCATGGTGGATATGGTCATGGCTACGGCAGTGGCTAAAGGAGTGGATATGGTTATCGTCATTAGAGTCATGTTGCTTCTGGTGAGTCAACCCTTAGGAATTCTTAGGAATTTAATCCCTTGAATACGATAACTTAACCCCTTGAGTACGATAACTCACTGTGTACATTTAATTAATCCATATATTTTAAGTACTAATGAGATTGTCTTCATGTAAATTGTTATAATATTTTAATTTATGTATTTTTCTATTTTGATATATTAGCTGCTTTGATATTTATAATCCTTAAACACATTCACTAAAGTTCATTATTGTCAGACCATAAGAATAATATTAGCTTCTCTTCCTCTAATTGCTTGTTTGTGTCTTTCACAGATGAGTTAGGGAGGCCACCAGGACTCGTCTCAATAAATTATGAATACAATTTTTATTGTTGTTTCTCTTACCGAAAGAAGTGACATTATGTAAGTAAGATGGGTAAAAGGAGGTATGGCACACTGACAACGAGTAAAAAGTAATTCACACAAACAAAAGTTTGTCATATTTTACCTTCTATCTCACCCCAGTAGTATAATATGTTCCTAAACACATTACTAACATCTGTGTCACACTTCTTGTAACAGCTGACATATTTTTTGCCTAACATTTACATAATTATCTGAAATTACCTGTGTCTAAAAGTGGTAGTCTTCGAATGATATAAAATAGGACAGAATTGTGTTGTGTTAGTAGCCGCGTTTTTTGTGTTTCTCCTCCGCTAACCATCCTGAAAGAGAGAGAGAGAGAGAGAGAGAGAGAGAGAGAGAGAGAGAGAGAGAGAGAGATTGCGAGCAAAATCGTCTCCTTACTTGGTAAATGTCATCTTCTACGCCAAAGATCAAAAGCTAATGCATTTCTCCCATGGTCAATCATACCATGTCCTTGTGTATGTCCAGTTGTGAGAGTAGTGCCTCCATGTCGACTACCGTTGCCATAACTGGTATTGAGATCTTCAGTAAGGCGTTGTTCTCCCTCGAGGTCACTCCTGCCTTATCTATTATGATGGTTACCTTCGCCATAGTCATCGTAATTGCCATGTCTACTACCATAGCCTCTTATTATATCCATCATCATCGTCATATCATCCGTTATCGTCACCTATGGCATATCCATCATTACAACCATCTTTGCCATACCTGCTACTACGACCCCCCTACCTCCACCATCGTCACCTTTTCTATACCTGCCGCCATGCCCATCATCATCATCATCATCATCATCATCAATTTGCCCTGAGGGATATCTAGTCAGGGAGAGACGAGGTGTAGGTGACAGCTGGGTACCTGTAAGAGGAGGTCATAAGCTAAGTGAGGATGTGGTGAGGGAGGGTGTGAGAGTCGGGTTGACCAGAAAGTTTACAAATAGTGCGGCCAGTTAGTGAGGCGCATTCTTCGTGTTTATCACAGTTTTAAACATGTATACAGTATATTAATTAAGAAAAAATACGCTGCTATGCTTTATCTTATCTCTGAAAAGACAGTTATTTTCTTATTTTTACTGGTTGTATATTTATATTTTTTTTTGTTATACCGTTTTCTTATACGTTATCAAGGGGTTACTTACGAAAATCATCAATTGTTCTTAATTACGGTATAACTTTTAACTATTACCTTCCACAAGTAATTTTACAGTCATATTCTTCCGGGATTATTTATCGCTTCAGTATGATCGCTTTCTTAGCTTCCATGATGTACTGAGAGGAACTCCTTGTAAGCTTCTATGTAATGATATTTTTTGTCATAACAGGTACAGTTCCTTCAGTCACTTGTCTATACCGTTGTTACTTTACTCCCTTTAGTACCTCAGGTGATGTAATTGAAAGTTACTCCCGCTGGTAGTACACGGTCTTATGAACAACAGTGGCTGTATCACTTACAGTCCTGGCGATTATGTTGGCAGCGTCCTCCAAGCTCCAAGGTGTCCTACTACCAGTGAGTGACAGTCAGTAATGCCCACCATAGTTTTCCACCACCCTTATATAACAACAACAGGAGGAAAATGTATCTAGGTGAGGGTGATCAGTATCCCATCATCACCACCATCATCTGCTCACTAGTAGTTATTGAACATACTTTTTTACGACCACTTGCTATGTTCATCTACCTTACGTTAGTTCACGCCAGTTATATTTCTCTTCTCACAGACGCGATAATAAGTATTCAGAGTCCTTCATAACGGATCTACACAGACACTGGAGATAAAAGTGTTGATATCGGGAAGTGAAATTAAACCTAGAGTATTACAGTGATATTGTGTTACTTTGCCGTGTGAGTGTTTATGATAGTCACGTGTGAAGCTTAGTACAGTCAAATACGGAGCGCCCTTTATTATCTTCCAAGGAGTGATGACGTCAACTACAGCCTGAACAAAATAATGAAACGAGGGAAAACAACAAACCTAACTGCATAATATGTAAAATAAAATTATGTGATTGTTTACATCTTCAGCAAGGACAGTAAAGAGTGATGTCTGAAGGTTAAACTGAATGGTGTTATTAAAACGTTACGCCATTTTGCTTTTTTTTCAATAGTTTTCCAATTCCGTAATTTTACGTTTTGAAATTATCACAAAATAGATTAGATATGAACGTGTTAACTCATATTAATAGATACTATTATAACCGATCAACATCAGAGTGTAGATAACAAAACCGCAGTTAGAAAAATTGTGGTTTAATAAAAGAAAAAGACAAATTTCTCTCTCACACTTCTCCTGCTGTGACACCTAACACCTGGACAACACATTAATAGGTTCACATACACGTTCCTCCGTCGGGTTATGTCATGGCAGTACTACAAGTATTACAGTAAAACCTACAACTGTGTAACTCTGAAGGATCGTGACCACATTTCCTTATTGGTCCCCGAAGTATGAGGTAAAAAAAAATATAATTATGACTCTGTGTTTTTCGGCCGCCAGTCGGAGCAATGAACAACACCTGGATTTGTTGCTTGAGTACGATAACGTATACCCTTTAAGTACGATAACTTAATCCCTTAAGTATGATGACTTAGGCCTTTGAGTCATCATGATCAGGGGGCTGTTAGGTCATCGTAGTCAAAGGATTAAGCTATCGTACTCAAGAGGGGTTTGTGTCGTGTTCATGGAAGCTGCATCTGATGAATCAACGTCCGCTTTATGTGTTGTGACGATGTTATTGTTGTGGGAGTCATCTGTTTCACCTCACCTCTCCCTCTCTCTCTATCTCTCTCCTAAACACACATGCAAACATATAGACACACAGACACACACAAACAAACGAACAAACAATTCATTATATTATTAAAAAATGCATAACAAAGACATTGTTTATAATTCTAGATTTATATACAAACATTATACTTAAATATACAGTTATACAATTATGCATTTACATTATACATTACACTTCTACATTCTAAGCACGGTATGGGAGGCCAGCCTACCCACGACGTCCTGGCAACTCTGTAAAAACAACAATAACAATAACAAACATTAAAAAGACATGGAGAAATGTATATTGAAACTTGACTGTATATTTATGTTGATGTTTCATGTAATTCTATGAATGCTGTTTCTAACTGACTGACAGACTGACTGATAGACTGACTGACTGACTGATTGAAACATTCACTGACTCTTGTATTGGTTAAATTATTCTAAAGTTGTTATGACAAGAGCGATGTTATGTATAAGAAAATAATAATAATAATAATAATAATAATAATCACCTCATACAAAATATAACTACAACACGTCCACAGTTGCCACTTCGTATTTGCCATAGTCGTCAACTTTGCCATATTCCTCACTCTTGCCATAGACGTCATCTACGGTGAAGCCATCGTCCTTGAGATAATCGACATTGTTGCCATATTCATCACTCTTGCCATACCCGTCGTCTTTGCCATATTCATCTCCTTTGCCATCATCATAGCCACTTTTTTCGTATCCACCACCACCACCTTTGCCATATCCACCACCACTACCACCTCCGTATCCACCACCACCACCTTTGCCATATCCACCACCACTACCACCTCCGTATACACCACCACCACCTTTGCCATATCCACCACCACCACTTCCGTATCCACACCACCACCTTTGCCATATCCACCACCACTACCACCTCCATATCCACCACTACCACCTTTGCCATATCCACCACCACTACCACCTCCGTATCCACCACCACCACCTATCCACCACCACTACCACCTATCCATCCACCACCACCACCTTGCCATATCCATCATCACTGCCTCCATATCCACTACCACTTCCATATCCACTAGCACCACCTCCGTATCACCACCACCTCCATATCCACTACTACCACTTCCATATCCACTACTACCACCTCCATATCCACCACCTCCATATCCACTACCACCATATCCACCACTTCCATATCCACTTCCATATCCTACCCACACCACACCTCATATCCCACTACCACCTCCATATCCACCACCACCTCCGTATCCATCACTACCACCATATCCACTACCACCACCTCCATCCACCACTACCACCACCTCCATATCCTACCATATCCACTACCACCACCTCCGTATCCACTTCCACCACCATATCCACTACCACCACCTCCGTATCCACCACTACCACCACCTCCATATCCACTACCACCACCTCCATCCCACCACTACCATCCATATCCACTTCCACCATATCCACTACCACCACTTCCATATCCACCACTACCACCTCCATATCCACCACCACCTCCACCACTACCACCACCTCCATACACTTCCACCATATCCACTACCACCACCTCCTATCCACCACTACCACCTCCATATCCACTACCACCACTTCCATATCCACCACTACCACCTCCATATCCACTACCACCACCTCCTATCCGCCACCATCATCCACCACCCCCGCCATATCCACCACCACCATCTCCACCACCACCATGGCCACCTCCATATCCACCACCTCCTTTACCATATCCACCGCCTCCTTTACCATATCCACCACCTCCTTTACCATATCCACCACCTCCTTTACCATATCCACACCACCACCACCAACCACCAGCCCCACCACCTCCATATCCACCACCACCATGGCCACCACCTCCATATCCACCACCACCATGGCCACCACCTCCATATCCACCACCACCATGGCCACCACCTCCATATCCACCACCACCATGGCCACCACCTCCATATCCACTACCACCATATCCACCACCACCATGGCCACCACCTCCATATCCACCACCACCATGGCCACCACCTCCTTTACCATATCCACCACTGCTATGTCCTCCACCACCATAGCCACCTCCTTTGCCATATCCACCACTGCTATGTCCTCCACCACCATAGCCACCTCCTTTGCCAGATCCACCACCACGGCCATATCCTCCTCCTATATTGAAGAAGAGTGGCTTTGGGTCGGCCCGTGTGACTGCCAAGACCCAGATTAGCACCAGCAGGAAGCCAACCTGAAACATAGATAGATAGATAGATAGATAGATGGATAGATAGATAGATAGTTCACACTGATTCAGCATAGACAATTCAAGCATACATATACTGTAATGCAAAGTCGGGGTCAGAAGTTCTCTCCATTCCAAACTGAAGTAGTAGGATGAGAGACTCATTTTACCACAGGGAGCTCGCGAGCTTTTGTCAGCGACTGTACGTAAGCAGTACAAATATGCACGTAATTTACATAAACAACACAGGTATGCAAATAATGCACAGTACATAGACATCTCAGGTGTAAAAATAATGGTTACCACAATTCTGTCATTTTGAAACAACCTTAAAAAGTTTTTGTCTCTAAATCTCTTTTTGTGAATTGTTTTCCTAAACACATTCTTCAATCTTATGTTATAACTGAAGGATATTTGTTTCTACGATTCTTTGATATTAAGTCACACTGGTCTTAGAATGACCTGGTTCATTAATCAGAACTTAATTCCTAGATTTTGAACCTATACTGAAAATTGGTGTTGATTTGACCAAGTCATTCACAAGGCATTCCATGGACAAAACGTGATGAGAGGGGAAGAAAACGGGAGAAAGCCAATGAATATGAAAAGTCCGAGGGGGAGACTTCAATAGATTTAATAATATTGCTGACTTGATTATCTCCAGTTCCCTTATAATTGTTAATGAAATATGATATATTGTACATATATTGAAGTATGATTCATTGTCACCTCGACACAACATCACCATCATCGCAACTCATCACTATCATTTAAACACAGCATCACCATCATCTCAACACAGCATCACCATCATTTAAGCACAACATCACCATATATCAAACACAGCATCACCATTATCACAACACATCACCATCATCTCAAACACAGCATCACCATCATCACAACACATCACCATCATCTCAAACACAGCATCACCATCATCACAACACATCACCATCATCTCAAACACAGCATCACCATCATCACAACACATCACCATCATCTCAAACACAGCATCACCATCATCACAACACATCACCATCATCACAACACATGCCCATCATCACAACACATGCCCATCATCACAACACATCACCACCACTCACAGCTTTGGAGACCATATTGACGGCGACCTTCTTATGTCCTTCAGCTAGAGACTCACAGCTGGTAATGTTCGCCATCACACTTCACCAACCTTTATATATATACAGACAGTCACGGTAACATCTAACATCACTACAGATGACCCAGTAGCAGCGAGAAAATCATTTACCAATTTGCTGGGTCACGTAATGTGTACAGATGAGTGGATCCTTCTTCCTTGCTTTCGTTCATATCGCAAATTGACGTCTGTTGAGTAATGAGGTGAATCTCACACGAGGTGGAGTGTTCTGAGGTATTGCGTGAGCTACAGTGACTTAGTGTGTGTGTGTGTGTGTGTGTGGGAAGGTGTGTGTGTGTGTGTGTGTGTGTGTGTGTGTGTGTGTGTGGGAAAGGTGTGTGTGTGTGTGTGTGTGTGTGTGTGTGTGTGTGTGTGTGTGTGGGAGGTGTGTGTGTGTGTGTGTGTGTGTGTGTGTGTGTGTGTGTGTGTGTGTGTGTGTGTGTGCTGGGTTGTAACTGAGTCAAAAGGGATGGGAAATTCTTCTTCTCGTCACTGTGGTCATCATTGATAGTGGTTAAGACTTCCGGTACTTGACTCAGCATATGTACCACACTTTTGCTTCATTCCAACATAGGCTACACAGTCTTCCTTTTACTATGTTCACTACCGGGTTTGCTATCTACACCTATCCGCTAAATGGCCATCTTAATTACATCCATTACCTGACCAACAACAATATGGCCACTTCATCACTATCTGGCTACCGTACACCACCACTATTCAGTCACTTCCTGGCCACTACCACCATCACCACCACCTGTCCACTACCCCATCACCACCACCTGTCCACTGACCACATCACCACCACCTGGCCACTTACTCCACCACCACCTACTACCCCATCACCACCACCACCACCACCACCACCACCACCAATACCAATACTGACCCCCTACCAGCACACAGGTAGGTCGGTATTACCTGAAACACTGATGCTGCTCATGGATGGTAGGGGGTAGGAGGGTAAGGGATGGCCAGGGGGGGTTAGGAGGGTCAGGGAGGAAGCGCAAGAGAGAGAGAGAGAGAGAGAGAGAGAGAGAGAGAGAGAGAGAGAGAGAGAGAGAGAGAGAGCGCACCTATAACGAAATGCTTCTCTTAGTAACAGATGTAACAGAATGCCACAGTAATGGGGAGAACATAATATCTCTACCTTTACCAACTGTGTATCTGTTGAGGTGACTGTTACCGTGAATATAACAGTTATTTGTGAAACTGTTATATATGTAACATCCTTCCTGGGTTGTCACCACTTGTAACAATCACCTGTGAAGCACGTTACCTTATTTTTTAGACATACTAAAACATAGATCAAAGTTTATTGGATCTTCTGTAGAGAAATCCAATATGTTCCTTTGTTTGTATTTATTATAAAAGGTTTCTATGTACACTTTTAAAAAGGGTTATCACCGTAACTTAATCACTGTAGCTATGAGTGTTAAATGAGGACGGAGGCTATTTTACTGTATATAACTCTGCTAAGTACGTCCTGTCGATGATGAGATAGTTGAGTGAGAATGAGTAGGAACCCGTCGAGGGAAGAACGGAAATCTATCCGACGTCCTCCCTCGAGGGAACATGGAACCATCAACGATGGCTCTAATAATGTCTTCCTCTAGTCAGGGTTATCAAACTACTGCCCACAACAGGTGGCCAGAGAGCCGGTTACTTAATGCCTTAACTCAGCACCAAATGACGTGACTTCCCGTGGGCACACCTTATCACATGCTCTGAACATGCTACCCCATAGCTACTGGAAAGTTACAGGGGATGATAGAGTATATAAGTCTAATGTAATTAACTTATTTATATACATACTTCTGCCTATAAGACAGGAGCTAATACATCCCTGTGTGATCCCACTAATTTGACCAAATCGAAAATATGTTGATGACAGTACAGTAATCTGTTACACATCGTAGTGACAGCAAACACATTCTACCTAATGCTTCTGGGTTAGAAAACAAAATTGAACCCCTAGGTCGAGTATGACACGAGAACCTTTCCAAATTATGAGTTAACGACCACCCGCGCGCGCGTGTGTGTGTGTTTGTGTGTATGTGTGTGTGTGTGTGTGTGTGTTTGTGTGTGTGCGCGAATCCCAGTGCCGAATGGGATACTCTCAACACTGTTATGACATAAACTGCAGAGACCCTCGGCCAGATCAAAAGAATACACCAGGACTGGTTTCATGAAAATGACCCGGCAATCAAAGTACCCGTCGATGATAAACGTGCTGCTTTTACTGACAAGCAAAACAACCCTCAGTCTCGGACCAAAGGTGATTCCTTCCGCAAGAAGAAAGTGCTGCCTAGCGGGAACTTCGCCATCTAAAGCATGACTGGCTTAAAAATAAAGTATGTAAAATAAAAAAATGCAAATCAGCACAAGATGAGTGAATTTTTCAATTCCATTAAAACATTTTACGGGCCAATCACTCGTTGCGCAGCCCCCCTCCGGTCATCTGACAGTAACTTCATAATTAGAGCCTGATGGAATCCCAGCCGAGGTGTATAAAGCAGGAGGACCTCTGCTTACCAGCCGTCTCCACTCTCTCCTGGAGAATATATGAGAATAGGAATACCCAAGCTCTTAAAGACGCCTCCATTGTCAATATTTATAAGAAAAAGGGAGACCTGTCAGACTGTGGCAACTACTGTGGGATCTCGCTGCTCTCTGTAGCTGGCAAGATTATCGCCTGAATCCTTCTAAACAGACTTTTTCCTGAGGCGGAAAACTTCCTCCCAGAATCTCAATGTGGTTTCAGACCATCACGTGGCACCACTGAAATGATCTTTGCTGCCCGCCAGATACAGGAAAAGTGCAGAGAACAGCGTCGTGACCTGTACATGGCTTTCATAGACCTAACCAAGGCCTTTTGACTCGGTCAACAGGGAAGCCCTCTGGTGTCCATCTGCCATTTTGCCATGAACGGAAGTGTCCTGCACAACGGCACCCAGTCTGCTTTCTTCCCTATCCAAATCTCTTTTCCATTTTCTTGGCTGCCTTCCTTACTCATGCCAGCGTCAATTTAGCCGGCGGGGTGGACATCGAGTACCGGGTGAAGGGGGGTCTTTTCAACATCAGACGACTCCAGGCAAGAACTAAGGTGTCGGCAGCTTCATTACTGAATTTCAGTATGCACACAACCTAACCCTTGTCGATCACACTGAACGCGACCTACAGGAGGTCCTGAACACCTACGCAGATGCGTATGCACACTTCGCCCTTGAGGTTGAATGTACGTAAAACTCATATTCTCTTTCAACCTGCCCTTGGTTCAGCCACACCTCTACCATCGATCCAGCTTAATGGTACTACCCATTCTAATGTTACCCACTTTCGGTATTCCGGCTCCCACCTATCCACCACCGCAGACATTGATGAAGAGATTCAGCATCGGATCAGATGTGCATCTCAAGCCTTTGGTAGGCTCCGAAACCGTGTCTTCAGCTGTAGGAGCTGAAATTATCGACAAAGCTGCACGTATATCAAGCTGTGGTCCTTCCCACCCTGCTATATGGCAGCCAGACAAGGGTCACATACAGGAGGCACCTCAAGGCACTTGAAAACTGTTACCAATATAGTCTACGTTCCGTCCTCCAGGTTCGCTGCGAAGACAACAGAAGAAATACCAGTATTCTCGCTGATTCCAACTATAGGAGCTTCGAGGCTAACATTATCCATGAACAACTACGCTGGACTGGCTATGTTAACCGCATGGACAACAGTAGACTGCCAAAGCTGCTACTTTACAGTCACCTAACGTATAGTAAACGTAACGCTGGCGGGCAACTGAAAAGGTATAAGGATAGTCTTAAGACAAACCTGAAAAGTGCCAAATCGACCCCCTCACCCGGGAGACGATTTCTCCACGCTGTAACTCTTGGAGGAGCACCACACGAGAAGGTGTCAATACTTTCGAGTTAGCCCGACTGCACAGCAAGGCAGACAAGTACCAACGCCGGAAAGACGCTGCCGCCACCCCTCCCGCACTAGATGTAGCCCTCCACACGTGCACTCAGAACTCAACAACGAAGGTGACATCCTTAATAACTCATATCATTGTATCATAGCTGGATGATTGTCATACTCTATTCCGAGTGACAGCAAAGTAGTAGAAGTGTGTGTGTGAACCTGGCAAGACTTGACTACACCCGTGTGAAATAAGGAAAATAATATATTATTTTTAATTGACGTATGATGATTCTTCGTGCTACTTACTTCATCTCTTGAGTACGATGATTTAACCTGTTGAGTACGAAGACTTAACCCCTTAAGTACAATGACCTTACCCCTTAGTACGATGATATAACCCAAAAAGTACGAAGAGTTAACCCCTTGAGTAGGATGACGTAACCACTTGAGTACAATGAATTAACCCCTTGAGTACGATGATTTAGTCCCTTGAATACGATGACTTAACCCCTTGAGTGCAGTGACCTAACCCCTTGAGTACAAAAAGACCTAACCCCATGAATACTGAGTATGACTAGTTTGTCAATCCCTGGGTAGAATAATTTAACACCTGGGTAGAATAATTTAACACCTGAGTAGAATAATTTAACACCTGGGTAGAATAATTTAACACCTGGGTAGAATAATTTAACACTTGGATAGAATAATTTAACACCAGATTTATTTATAATTCTAGGCTCACACACACACACACACACACACACACACACACACACACACACACACACACACACAAACACACACACACACACACACACACACACACACACACACACATACACACCTTGAGAAGAACGAGTTCCAATGAGTCATTCGGTGATTGGAAGCAGAACGGATTTTTGTTCATTAGAGTATGAATGGCCAGACAGGTTTTATCGGTCATTGAATCAGTGAGTCACTGTGTGAGTGTGTCAGTGAGTGATTGTGTGAGTGAGTGAGTGAGTGAGTGTGTCATTGTGTCAGTGAGTAAATCAGTGAGTGAGTGAGTGCGTGAGTGAGTGAGTGTGTCATTGTGTCCATGAGTAAATCAGTGAGTGGGGGTGTGAGTGTGCGTGTGTAAGTGTGAGTGTGTGAGACAGTATGAGTGTGTCAATGAGTAAATCAGTGAGCGGGGGTGTGAGTGTGATAATTTTTACAATGGTTGGGACTGGGCTGTTCTTAAAGCGATCAGTTCGTGCTCGTATGGGCTGGATGCGGTTGTGGTGTCGAACAGCAATTCTCGGGCTAGGGATCTCAGGTGGTAGTAGGAGCCGTTGTCGAGGATGGTGCAGAAGCTTCCCACCAAATTTGCAGATGAGGTCATAGTGATGATCAGAGAGAGCCGAGAGGGTCAGTGTGTTGAGCACTTCTTGATATATGGAGTAGGAAGGGGAGGGAATAATCTTGCATGCCCGCTTCTGCACTTTTTCTAGGTGTTTACGTTGTGTGGCATTTAGGGAGGAAGACCAGGTGGGGGAGGCATAGGTGAGCTTGGGAAGTATGAATGTTGAGTAAACACTGAGGAGCTCTGGCGCAGGAACTCCGAGGGACTTGAGTTGGCGGAGGAGGTGGAGACGAAAACTGGAGGATTTGACAATTGTACTGACGTGTGTTTTCCAATTTAGTTTGTTATCTATAGTGACGCCGAGGAGCTTGCTGGAGTCCACAGCCTGGAGTGTGACCGTGTAAGTGAGTAAATCAGTGAATTAGTGTGTGTTTGAGTCAGTGTATATGACTACTAGCACGAGTCAGTGTATATAACTACTAGCACGAGTCAGAGTATATAATTACTAGCACGAGTCAGTGTATATAACTACTAGCACGAGTCAGAGTATATAACTACTAGCACGAGTCAGAGTATATAACTACTAGCACGAGTCAGTGTATATAACTACTAGCACGAGTCAGTGTATATAACTACTAGCACGAGTCAGTGTATATAACTACTAGCACGAGTCAGTGTATATAACTACTAGCACGAGTCAGTGTATATAACTACTAGCACAGTTAGAAATACACATTATCTATTATACAATTATAGATAAAATTACCTACAATGATCTGTCTCTATCTTGTAATACTTCAGGAGATTTTTATTTTTATTTTTATCTATATTACACAAAACTAAAACTTCTATATTACTTAACATTATAATTAATTCTTTTCACTCAATACCTTCTGATATTATCGTATGTTTTATCGCACTTAGCAATATTAACACTGACAGTTACCAAAGAATCTTTCCCGTCGATTTTCTCTCTTCTAGGATGTGGTGAATGTTATCATGAACTTGTACTTTACTGAACACTGTCTTTGAATCAAATTGGAAGTATATTTACTCCAGAAAAAAAAAACAGAACAAAAGAGAAAATGAAATCGAATGTATAAGGTTGGCAATGCGTACTTGGTAGATACGACTCAACAAGTAACGGGAAGGTCAAGATGTCTCGTGGATTAAGGCTAGAAAAATATCCCCAAAAGGTAAATAGATAATATAAATGTAAAAATGTATAATACACATTTATATAATTTTTTTTATCAATATGACATAGAAAAAAAATGGATCTTATACGCAACAAATATACTAATTATCGTTAGTTTTCCTCAATATACAGGAATCATATAACAGCGACTGATATATCATTATATTGTCTTCTATGTTTATATAGCACGTGGTAAGTCTTTTTGAAATCATTTAAAATATAATTGTCTTGTAGTCTTTTCAAAGGTTAGGTTAGGTTAGTTTTATAAGAACTAAACGGTAAAATAGTGTTCTATATTCGTTCGAAAGTTATATATACAGTAACGCAATTACGGTTCTGTCACATAAGATTTTTTTCTCAGGTAGTGTCTTAATTTTTTTCTCTTTTTTTTTTCACTTCACTAATACGCAATAATGTGACGAACAGATTTTACGGGAGACTGAGTTAATAAAAGACAAGAGTTGCAAGGCAGGAAACACCCCCTTCTCCTCCCACCTAATCACTACCAGGGGGA
Organism: Homarus americanus; assembly: GCF_018991925.1. Classification (NCBI taxonomy): domain Eukaryota; kingdom Metazoa; phylum Arthropoda; class Malacostraca; order Decapoda; family Nephropidae; genus Homarus; species Homarus americanus. The sequence goes on from NW_024722227.1 coordinate 27,547,615, forward strand.
GCCGCTACGTGACGGTCCTGCTCGATCTAACACGCTTCACTGGAGTACAATGCCTCTACTACAGTCTCCAATCCCTTTCTTACGACAGTTCCGATACGTTTATTCTTTTTTTTTTATATCCCAATTCTCCTAAATATAACAAATGACTCCCTAAGTATCCTAGATGAAAGAGAAAATGGGAAATATAGATTAAATTATTATACCTACTACTACACTACATCGTTTACAGTCCCTTTCCCACTAGAGTTTCGATGCGTTTATGTTTTTCTCTTCCAACTCTCGTAATTATAACAAATAAATCCCTTAGTGTCACGAGTAAAGAGAAAAATTATAAAAACAAAAACCTGTCGATAGATTTTGTGAAAGCAATCAGGATATATTTCCATCCCTGTAGGTTTTGTTAAGATACATCGTTTCCAATCTCTTCCTCACGGTCATTTATATTCGTCTATAGCTTTATGGTCCAACTCTTGTATACAAACCAGCTGAAGTTTTCAACATACTATCAATAGATTCTGATAGATCATTTTCGAAGGGATATGGTTTTTTTTCCTTGCGTCTATAAAGAGAAGAATTGACTCGACAATGTTAAGAACTTGGTTAGATTTAATGTTTATTAATTTTCCTATGAGAGTAAATTGTATAGTTTTATTATTATTGAATCTATTATGATAAGAAATTGGATATATATGCGTATATTGAGGCTTAATTCGTAGGAAGGAGAAAGGTTAAAACAAGTAAGTGACTCAGGTGTGTGAACCTTTGGGTCGCCCGATGCCAACAATAAATAACACTAATTGTTGACATGGCACTAAGATTGGCACCGTGAGACACCAGCTGCTACCGGGGACCTTCCGAGACTAGCACAGGTATGGAGAGCAAGCACAGACACCCATACACAGGCAACCATACACAGGCACCCATACACAGGCACCCATACACAGGCACCCTTACACAGGCACCCCTACACAGCAACCATACACAGGCACCCTTACACAGGCACCCATACATCAAAAATAGACATTATAACTCACTAGATCTCTTAAGAACATGAGAATGGAGGAAACTGCAGCGGGCCTATTGGCCCATACTGGGCAGTGCCATTTACACCCAACCCCTATCGCTCATATATCCACCCAACCTATGTTTGAAGCTATCCAGCGTATTAAAAATGATGTTTGGTAACTTGTTTCACTCATCCATTACTCTATTTCCAAACCAACGTTTACCTATCTCGCGCATAAATCTAAATTTGTCTAATTTAAAATCATTGCTACGAGTTCGCTCCTGGTTGGATAGTCTGAGTACCTTTGTATTGTCATTCTCTTTTGAATTCATTCTAGGGATTCTATATCCATTCTGTAGTACGGTGACCAGAACTGAACTGCGTAATCCAAGTGAGGTCTCACAAGCACAAGATATAGTTCTAGGATGACCTCGCTAGTCTTCTAACTAACACTCCTTTGTATGAACCCAAGTACTTTGTTAGCCTTGTTACGGGCAAATACACATACTTGTCTTGGTTTAAGATTCCTACTTATCATTACTCCTAAATTTTTCTCTGTTGGATTTCTCTATAAATACGTTGTTCATCTGATATTTGGTTTCTCTGTTTACATCTCCCAGACTAAGTACTTTACATTTGCCCATATTAAATTTCATCTGCCATTTTTCTGTTCATGGGAAATTTTTTTTTAGATCTTCCTGTAGTTTTGCGGAGTCCTTGTCGTCAGATTTAATTATACGTTCTATTTTAGTGTCGTGAAGCCATGTTGGGAATCATTGATCAACTTGTGCTTCTCCAAGTGATTTCGAATAGTTTGAAATTATTGCTTCCAGCAATTTGTCTACAATTGATGTTAAACTGATTGGACGGTAGTTAGAGGATAGTGATCTATCTCCCTTCTTGAAAATCGGTACTACATTCTCTATCCTCCTTGATTCTAGCACTACACCCGTTTTTAATGACATGTTAAACAAATTTGCTAAGAGCATACTAAGCTCTTCCTTACATTCCTCTAATACTCGGGACCTTTAATCTAATCGGGACCTGGTGACTTATTAGGCTTTAGTTTGTCGATTTGTTTATTAACATCGATACTTGTCACTATTATCTCGCTTAATAAAGTTTCTTCACTATCTCTGTAAGGTCGGTCGAATCTATTTGGCTAAGTCTGGATGCCCTGCACATTTCATCCTACATAAGTCGCTCATTAACTCTATCAAGATCAGGAGGTCTATATATTACTCCTGTGATTAATTTTTCCCTGCCATCGGTTAATTCTATCCAAATTGTTTCTGTATTCAGTTCAGTCCTTTATTTCCTTATTGATTTCACACTTCAGATTATCCCTGACATAGATTGCTACCACGCATACAGACAGGCAAAACAGAAAGAGACAGAAAGACAGACAAACTGACAGAAAGAAAGTTACAGCAAGCACGAAAAAATATCACAGCTAATCTCTGAGACAGACAGAAAGACAGAAACAGACAAACAAACAGAGACACAGACAGACAGACAAAAGACAGCAGAAAGCCATACACAGGTTCACCGTCAATATCAGTGAGCGGTGTTTACTGAACTATAAACATGACAGACACAACTGAGTTCCGCTTATACGTGAGAGCCAGGTGACTCTCACGTGTTCATTACACCCTCACGTGACAAGGTATTATGTAGTTCACTATTATTGTGGTGGTTAAGTAACTCATTGTGACTTACGTACAGGGTGTGGCGTTAATTAGCTCAGCAGATACCGATTCCTGCTCCTGCTTCTTTTATGGATTAGTACGTTATTGGTTCTTTCACTAGCTGTATTGAGTTGAGTCGCAGATCTATGCGGCATTCAGTGACTGCAGAGCAAGGACACCCCACTTCTAGTATATAACGTGAGTCTCGGAACACCCTATAATTATATCTGAGCATTATACACTGAAAATCAAAATATGCATAGAATATAATCCGGTGAAAGTAAAGAAGATTCTGCACGTATCATCCAGCGTGAAGAGAGAGAGAGAGAGAGAGACCGGTTCATCTTGTGAGTGACAGTATGTGTGTGAAGCTTCACTTTCCCTGTGTGCGAAATGATTTGACACACAGATGAAAGTTGTTCCTTTGCGTAATGTTGTCATTTGGCAATCTTTACACCTCTACTTGTCGCTACACCTATACCTGTATTTGCAGTTGTATTTTTAACTGCAACCGTATCTGTTTGTACCTATATGTTCCCCGTAATTGCATTTAAACATTTACCTGTATTATTTCCATGCGCATCTGTACCAATACTGTAGTTTCTAAATAAATACATAAATGCATAAATATATATTAAGTAGGTAGTAGGCAGCTATCAAACTGGGAGGTACTACCGCCTGGGAAGATATTGGAAGCATAATGTGTTGTCTAATGGTGGACCCTGCTGCTAATCATTTCTCACTATTGATATTTTTATTTTATTTTTGTATTTATTATTATTATTATTATTATTATTATTATTATTATTATTATTATTATTATTATTATTATTATTATTATTATTATTATTATTATTATTATTATTATTATTATTATTATTATTATTATATTTTCGCCCCCAAGCCTTGATGTGGGTCATTAAAAATGACCGGTGCCCTGGTAAGCTAATGCCCGTAAAAAAAGAAAAAGAAAAAAACGTGATCACTAACCATGGGCACATTCTCCTTATCAAACAATTTACCATCAGAATATAACGCCGTTTATCACAAAGAAATCACCCCGAAGCTCCTGTGAGAATTTGCTTTAATGCGACCCGTCTCCCTCTCACTGGTGGGCGTTCAATTTGGTCATTAACTACACTCTGCTCTGCCAGTCTGCCTCTATCAAATAATTTAGTGTAAGAGAATTGAAAGTAAGTAAGTAAGTAAGTAAGTAAGTGTGTGTGTGTGTGTGTGTGTGTCTGTGTGTTTTCAGTAGCCAATATTTACTCGTATACAATAAATAATTATCATACAATCATTCATCTAAAAAAGTTTCTACTAAGGGATAAATTGTTAAGCTCGTGTTGTTGATCTTCGCCAGTGCAGACGTAGCAGAAGAGGAAACAGATCGCCTGGCGTATAACTTTTATTTGTAATTTATAATAGATTGAAATATTAAAAAAGCCAGACGATAATAAACATTCCACATTTTTTTAGACAACAGGTAACAGGTAACAGGTAACACGGAACATCCACAAACATCTACAGTACAGTATACATAGGCCCGTAGGTTTTTTCTTCTCAGAATTTATCACAATAACATTTCAGAAACATAAAAAAAAACAATTCCTTCGTTGGATCCAAAAATAAATAAAAAATAAAGAAAATAAGAAAATGAGACACGAAATGTTTCTCAATAAAAAAAAATCACAATAACGCTTCACAGATCAATGACTCTTTGAAACTTAAAGTTCAGATTGCGAAAAGCCTTACTGTTGCTAATGGGTGATTTATTTTTAGTGTGTGTGTCTGTGTGTGTGTGCCTGGTGCAGTTAGCTGGTTGACTCACTTCTGACAGACACTCAATGGCAGCGAGTGAAAGTGACCGAGGACAAACCATCTCGCTCACGAGTATGACAATGTGTGTGTGTGTGTGTGTACAGTAGTAAAATAATAACAATAATAATAATAATAATAATAATAATAATAATAATAATAATAATAATAATAATTGTATAATAATAATAATAATAATAATAATAATAATAATAATAATAGTAATAATAATAGTTAACGGTTTATTAAAAAAGTTCTGCAGCCCGAAGGCAAAAAATATACGTTAGATATAAATGACTTATTACATTCAAAGACATGGGGTGGGTGGGTCGTTTAACAAAAGCTTTCATTACTGAAAGAAGACGGAACATGAACTGAGCATACAAATTATTATAGTTTACAGTTGATGGCCCGGGCTGGTCTCTTGCCATACTGTGTGAGGTCACGTATGCCCGTGGTGCAGTAACTCGCCCTCGGTTGTTGACATGAAGGACCTCACTGGGTCATGGAGACGCCAGGTGGTGTGGGGTGGTGTCACAGTACCTCACTCTCTGCTAGGTGGTGCTGTGTTATCTTATGGTCAGGTGTAAAGCCGACCCATGGTTGTTCCCAGGGTGGACGGATTAACACCGTCTGGTCAGAGGATGGATCCCAGGGGTGCTTATCTCAGTGGTGGGTCAAGGCTCTCACTGGTACTGTCTAGTGACGAATTCACTGGCTAAAACACTGTTCATCACAATGTGTGTGTGCATGTGTTTGTATGTATTTATGTGTAAGTGTATGTGTGTGTGTGTACAATTGCTCCCAAACACTCGCACACCTACACTCACACACACACACATACGATATACTTTTAGTATGTGTTTGCAGTGCACGTGGCCTATGTGACCTCACACAGAGGGACAATAGAACAGCCCCCTGCCACGCTTTGCCATAAACAGATGAAATGTACCGAGAATTTTCCCCCCACACGCTCATCATTCTGTCACTTTATGTAATTTGCTGAAAAAACCCATAGCCCTTCAGGCTTTTACGCCCTTAATGCATCAGTCATGAAGGCAAGCATGAACTATGCATGCTTCCCAGATGGGCGCTGTAAACGCTTTTGCGTTTCACCCTGCACACTGCACAGGATGCAAGGGAGTGTCCAATAAACTAGCCCCAGTGCGGGGCAAATTCAAAATTCAACAGCCACTGCTATCCACTGTAAACAATAATATGTCCGCTCACTTTATGTTGTTTAAACGACGCCCCCCCACCCTTTCTTCATGTCACTGTAATAAGTCATTTCATCCCTATTATTATTATTATTACTGTTATTATTATTATTATTATTATTATTGTTTGTAGTAGTAGTAGTAGTAGAAATAGTAGTATTACACACACACACACACACACACACACACACACACACACACACACACAGAAACCTCACTGTGACATTGACACCTAAGCCTTAATACAAACTATTTTAAGAGGTTCTTTTAAGTTCCAACACTGCCAGCAGTTGCGGGGTCACAGTGCTCACCAATGCTCACCTCACCAGTATTTACTTATGCTCACCAGCGCTCACTAATGCTTACCGCTACACACTAATGCTTACCGCTACACACTAATGCTCACCAGCGCTCACTAATGCTCATCAATACTACTAATGCTCACCAGCGCTCACCAGGAATGCTCACTTTTGGTGAGTGTTACGCTCCACGACACAGCAGGTGGAGTTAAATGGAGGTGTGTGCCAATGTTTTCTCTTAACTCTGATGGTTAACCAGATTCACTTGGCATCTTTCTCGGGTAATGTTAACCATTATAATACTTTACGTCTGTCTTTCTCCCATAATGTATTCTGGTAATGGAGCGATACCAGCAATGTGGACACTTACCTTAAAACAACTATCATTATTTTACGCGAAGGTGTTAACATTAGTTCTCATAATTTATAGAGGTTGGTGCATTTTTTTTTATTAAAGCTACACATTGATTTTAGTTGATGTATCTGTACGTGATACACTTAGCCTCCATTAGTTGTTATTTTCTGTTACGAGAAAATGTATTCCTTCTTGCCGTTGTTTTAATACTCTTAGTTGTAGGATGTAAGGTTATTTATGACAAGTAATTATGATATCAGCTCAGGACTATTATATTACCGTATATTCTATTTGTGCTTTCTCAAACTCCTAGCTGAGGCATTAAACATAGCTTTAACTGGCTGTTTTTACTTCTCGAGTCAAAATTATAGCTCGTACTCTACATACTTAAATCACCCTAGCTTTCTTACCTACTGTTTGACTTAATGAAGGAGATTTTAGCTTTAGTTGCTGTCAGGATATATTACCTTATACTACATATATTATATACTCATGAGATATATACAGTATAAGCAACAAAATCTTAACTTTCTCATCAAATTTTCATTATTTCACTCCGAAATATAGCTTTCAGGTTACTCTTTATACCTGAAGACTAATTTCCTGTGTCGCTTTAATGTCACATGTAAGTAATATTTCTGTCATTCCTCCAATATTAATTGAATCTTGAAGCTGAATTGTGTATAAAATATTCCTGAGGGTTGGTTTTGATTGATCAACTGAGGTGGTATTTTTCTCGTTGGTCTATTGTTATTAATGAAATGTATTTTGAGGCTTTTCCACAATTCAATTATATCATGCGTCAAACTGATTTTTTTTTTTGGTTTTTGAAGAATTTGTGTCATTTTTTATTCTTATTTCTTGTCATTTGATATACTGTAATATCTGTCATATGACGTCTAGCGTTTGTCATGTCATTTGTCATACTGTTATTTGTGAGAAATTTCTTTTAATATATGACATTTTTTGTAGCTAGATAAATTACAGCGATTTTCATTTGACGTCTTCCATTTGTCAATCTGATATTCTGAAACAATTTCTTTAAATTTTGTGATTTTTTGTTTGATTAATAACTGAACTCTAACCTAACCTAACCAAACCTAACCTAACACTAACCTAATCTAACACTAACACTAACCTATTCCCCAAGGGTGTTAGGGTGTTAAATCATCAAGGGATATAAATTGGGGTGACTAATATTACCATTAACACAATACTATTTTGTTGATCTTTTTGTCTAAGGTTAAAGCCGTCCTCCAGATGGCAGCTAAATTGCTTTTCGAGGCTGACTTGATAATTCACTTTCGAGTGTTTGAGATGGAGTCAATTTGCCACTAATATTTTTTTTAATATTGTTGAAATTTTTTTTTATTTTTTTTTTATTTTTCTTGCCTTTATTTCCTGAGGCCAAGAGAAATATTTTTTCCTATGGTTTTCTGTTTTTATCATTATTGTAAGTGAGAGAGTTGAGGGCAGTATGGAGGAGGGAGTAATGGAAAGAAAGAAGGAGTAAAGGAAGGAGGAAGGGAGTATGGGAGGGAGGGAGGGAGGGAAGGAGTGTGGGAGGGAGGGAGGTGTGGGAGGGAGGGAGGAGGAGGGAGGAGGGTGTGTGGGAGGGTGGGGTGCCAGAGAGCATTGGTTACGCTACTTTAAGGCCATTCATTCCACCCCCTTCTCTCTCTCTCTCTCTCTCAGCCTTCCTCACTTCTCTCACTCACTCACTCACCCACTCACCCACTCACTCACTCACTCACTTCCACACTCCCTCAATGTAATTAAATCCTTTGTTTTTTCGCCTCTACGGATCCAATATAACTACTGTATTGATCTATTGTTTACCATTCAGTAAAATATAATCTGCCCACCTATCGAATTGTTGATAGATTTAACGACAAATTAGAAATAATGAAGGTACGGTTAGGTTAGGTTAGGTTAGGTTAGGTTAGGTTAGGTTAGGTTAGGTTAGGTTAGGTTAGATTTGCTTAGTTCTTGTAGTAGGGGTTGGGTGTTAACGGGACTGTCCAGTATGGCCCGCTGCAGTTACCTCCATTCTTATGTTCTTATGTGTGTGTGTGTGTATGTGTGTGTATTTATTTACTGTATGTATGTATGTATGTATGTATGTATGTATGTATGTATGTATGTATGTATGTATGTATGTCTGTGTGTATGTATGCCATGATATAAACAAAATAAGAGTAAAAAAAACTAAAGAAAGATCAATTTCCCCCAAAATTGATCAGTCTCGTGTTAATGTCTTACCCCCTGGAGTCTCGAATAATAATTTAATCCCTTGAATACGATAACTGATTCCCCTGAGTACAATGACAGTGTACTCAGGGGGGTTGAGTCATTGTACTCAAGAGATTTAAAAAGAGAAGTACATAAGAGGAAGAAAGAGTTGAGTCACACAGTTTGTCAAAGTTGGTGGTCAACATTCTCGAAGGTTCACACGGATAGAGTTTTGGCGGATGTGGAGGTAAAGGAACGAACCTAAATTGCCTGACGTAAGCTATACCTGAAAAATTACGCTCAATATGTCGTCAGAATTACGCTGAGACTTGTACCTTAACCTTATAAGGATTATGATTTAATCCTTTGATGACAATTGTTTAACCCAATGAGAACGATGGATTAACTCTTTAAGAACGATGATTTAACCTTCTACATCCTGAAATGGGCAATGAAATCCATTATTAAAACATTAACCAGGAGATATATTTTCACTATTTACACAACATCTTTTAGTAAACCTGAAACTAAATGGTAATATTTGAAAACATTACGTAGGATAATAACATCTGTTCACCAGTCGTATTTGGGTTAGAAAATGCCCAGTTTAAGTTGCCTTCTTCACCAAGCCAGTAGTGTGTAAACTTGTAACCACACGTCTGTTTACACTGGCCTCCCTGACTCACAGAAAACGCGATGACTAGAAGGAAAATGTGGAAGGCGTGTCTTGGCTCCATTATGTAAGGCTTTTGTTCCTGTTACTGTACAATAATGGGCTGCAGAATGTTTTGTTGATTATTGACATGCCTGTATCTAATAATGTAAATATACATATATTACAGGAAATATATGTAACTGGGGAATTCCTTGTAATCACTAGTTAATAACCGTAGTTAGGTTCGGTTAGCTGGCAGTAGCAAAAATCACAAAAAATTCCCGAACATTTTAGAGATTCCGTGAAATCTCGGGTTAAAAAAATTCCCAGTAACTCATTCACATACCAAATAGACCACGAATCTTATGATGTACTGTGGCTGCAGTAAACATACGGCCTCCTCGGAGTTATCTAGGGCTATGGTAGAGTCACAGAAAGTTATGGAAGTCGCAGAAAGTTATGGTTGAGTTTTCCAAGGCCGTGATGGAGTTTATAGGGCCTTGATAAAGTTCCAAGGCAATGGAAGCGTGACCATGGCCTCTGTGTGATAGACCGGCGGTAACGTCTAACATATTTCAATACTCGTCACATCTCCTCACGTCGTCCTTCGGAAGGTGGGATACTCTCGTAGTAAAAGTTGATTTATTCATGTTAACCAACTATTCACTCGATGTTATTTTGTCTCAGGTGGTCGAGGCACACACACACACACACACACACACACACACACACACACACACACACACGATGGTACCTCAATTTGTGTTTTGTTAGCATTAGTTTTTGTGTGTATATAAACAAGCATACGCAGACATTAATTTTGTCGTGTATACGAGTATGTTACGTTTTTATTGCGAAATCGGTTATTTTGCAAAATTACCGGCATGCATATTGGTAATTTTGCAAAATAACTTACACACAGACAACCTAAACTAACCTAACCTTATGGTTAGGTTAAGTGGTGCAATGTTCAGTATTATCGCTTCGCAAGCGAACGGGCCCAAGTTCTTTCCTTGAGCAGGGTGAAAATATAGTCAATTATCTTTACGCCCTTTGCCTCTGTCTACCCAGCTGTAATTGAGAACCTGGATGTTAATCGATTTGCGTTCGTATTTCAGGATAATGTTGTCCAGTCTTCTCGGACTATTCTGTGACACTGGGTCATGCAACTCGTTAACTCAGGGTATGGTTGTTGTGTTGGCGACAGCTTCTACACCTTAAACAAATTCATGCCTAGGTGGCCCTTGGGCCGGCCATCCCCGTTACACGAGGGGCAACCATTATTAGGTTAGGTTAGGATGGCTCGTGTAGATAGATACACAGTTAAGTGGTCCTGCTCATTTTTGTTTAACTTTGTTTTGCCTGTTTGTAATTGTTTTTGTAAAATAACCGATTTCGCAAAAAAAGAAAAAGATAATCATCAGCCAATTTACTTCTGTTGTACAGTTGACCAAAGTGTCTGTTTTAAACTGTAATCTGTTTTTTTTTCAGTTCGCATCGATCAATTAAAAGTAAAAAAAATGAACGGTAAATTTTGATACTGCTAGTCAACATAAGAGCGGTAGTCGAGAGGCTGTGTGACGAACGTGTTGTGGTCACCTGGAGTTGTATGATATGTTCTGTGACGCAAAACTTTGTGATCATGTCTCAGGATGTTTTTATTACAGTAATTCACCACCCCTCAAATTCCGGATTAAATTCAGTTTCGAATTTACATCATAATTATAATCTCTTACACAATCTAGCCATTCATTTTCTCCTCGTAAAAGCATCTACGGTAGTCAACCTTGAAAGAACTGACCTCGGCGATTGTGTTACCGAACAGTGGTACAGTCACCCAAAAAAGTCCTGTCGCCTCTCATCCTGAACCACGAACCCCGAGATTCAGACTCGTGAACCCGAAGCAGTAGACACTGATACATTATTCTGTCCATAAATGCTTCGGATTCAAGAGTCTGAATCTCGGGTTCATGGGTCAGGATGAGAGGCGACAGGACTCTTTTGGGTGGCTGTACCTCAGATAACTTAACAGACCATTAATTGTTCTACTCCTTGTATCAAAGAAGGTCATCAGGTAGAGGCCACGTACCAGCACCCTCACTCACGGGGGTCAAGCATGAACTCTGCAAGTTTCCCTGTTGGCTCTGTAAATGCTTCTGCGCTTCACCTTGCACAGGTCGCAAGGGAGTGCCCAATAATATAACCTCCTCGCGGGGCAAATTATAAAACTATTAAACACTTGGCGACGAGGGTTGTTGACCGGGCCTCCTCGATAGCCTACTGTGGAACCCACTCGCTGCAACTCACAATGTCGTCCCTACAGACCTGCGCAAGCTTCAGTAAGTTTCATGGGACCTTTCTCTTTGCACAGACATGTTCTTCACTCCCAATCTCCCAACATCACAGGTTACTAATAGATATAAACCTGAGTTGTTTTGTCTTGGTACACGGCCACATAATAAGTAACACAACTTGTTTCACTCGGCCCCCTGTAAGTGAACTCATCTAAGTACAGGAACTTTGAATCTCTATGAATTTTGTTTAATGAACTATATTAAGAGTAGTTCAGACACAAGTAGGGATCATTTGAACCCCAGAGACCTTTCTGTCGTAGCTGTCAAAGGTTCATCAGGTGGAAAGTCAAGAGGTAAAAGGTTTTATCTGGAATGAATAAAACTCCATTTATGAAATTTCAGACACATGCACACGCGGTATCTGCTGTAAAGTTTCCTCCGACTTTGGTAAGAGAACAAGTCATCTCATGGTCAAGACTTTATTGATAATGTTTCAACTGGTTGTGATAGTGTGAAGTAACGGCAGCGGTGACACTCGTGCTGGCTCGCTATAACCACACCCCTCAGCAGCTGGGTGTGGCACTGTGGTAGGTCTAGCAACTGGGTGTGATTATCCAACCACAGTTCTACTGCTACTACTACTACTTTGCTGTCACTCGGAATCGAGTATGACGATCATCCAGCTATGATACAATGATATGAGTTATTAGGGATGTCACCTTCGTTGGTGAGATTTAAGGTGGCAAAAGAAACCGATGTTGCACATGTGGAGGGTTACATCTAGTGCGGGAGGGGCGGCAGCAGCGTCTTTCCGGCGTTAACGCTTGTCTGCCTCGGTTTGCAGTTGGGCTAACTCGAAAGTATTGGCACCTTCTCGTGTGGTGCTCCTCCAAGCGTTACAATGTGGAGTAATCGTTTCCCAGGTGAGGGGGTCGATTTGGCACTTTTTCAGGTTTGTTTTCAGACTATCCTTATGCTTATCAATGATGCCCTAAGAGAAACCCCTGCTTGCTGGAAATATGTCGACGACTCCACCATTGGGATCAGTGTCAATAACTCGGCTCTCGACTATACCGCCCTCCAGGATTTATTGAACAGTCTCCAAAATTGGGCCACCAACAACCACGTCATCATCAACCATACCAAGACCATGGTTATGCACACCAACCTCTCCTCCGACGTTGTCCCACCCCCTTCCATTACTTTAGGCCCCAACCCACTCCAGGTTGTAGACTCCACTAAGCTCCTCGGCGTCACCATAGACAAACTAAATTGGAAAACACACTTCAGTGAAGTTGTTAAATCCTCCAGTTTCCGTCTCCATCTCTTCCGCCGACTCAAGTCCCTTGGAATTCCTGCGCCAGACCTACTCAGTGTTTACTCAACATTCATACTTCCCAAGTTCACCTATGCCTCCCCTACCTGGTCTTCCTCCCTAAATGCCACAAAACGTAAACACCTAGAAAAAGTGCAAAAGAGTGCATACAAGATTATTCTCTCCCCTTCCTACTCCACATATCAAGAAGTGCTCAACACACTGACCCTCTCGGCTCTCTCTGACCATCACCACGACCTCATCTGCAAATTTGGTGAGAAGCTTCAGCACCATCCTCGACACCGGCTCTTACTACCACCCGAGATCCCTCGTCCGAGAATTGCTGTTCAACACCACAGCCGCATCCAACCCATACGAGCACGTACTGATCGCTGTAAGAACAGCCCAGTCCTAACCATTGCAAAAATTATCAATAACTTGTAGTCAACCAGTGTATTCACTCCCAGCCAATCTTACCTTTTTGCACTGTTACTATGTCGAAATGCCCTGTAGTATAACCTTCTCCCCACCTAGTTATTATATGTCATATTTGTATCACTTATGTTACTTGTATATTATTTGTAAATCAAGAGACCCATTCCCCAATTATGCAACTGTATATTTTCAGCCTCCCGGTTGCCATGCTCTATCAATAAACCGTTAATCATTATTATTATTATTATTACACACACACACACTTATCACAGCCGTGTTGACATATCTCCCTCTCTTTGTCTCCCCCACTCTCTCCCCCATGCTCTCCCCCTTTTTTCCTCTCCTCTCTCTTTCCTTTCTTATCTCATATATATCTCTGTTTTTCCTTCTGTCTCTCTCTCAAGTGACCGTCAGAGGTAGACAGTAGAGCAATAGTAGGAGCGGAAACTTCCTTACAATTCATAAGAACGTCGAGTCTTTTGCCCAGTCACTCGTCTTGTTCCCAGAAGTTTAATGTTGATTTCGTTCTGTTGATTATAATTGAAAGATCACTATCGCTTATTGTGAAGACTGGGAGAACGGTTTATCATTAAGCCATATTAAAAAAAGGGGGATTGTGTAGTGTTTTTAATCTTGGTTATGAGACAAAATAGCAACCCGTGTGTATGTCCACCAGTTGATGTGTTTTGGTGTGTTTCATGCCAATAATTAGTGATATAAGTCACTATAAACAGTTGCATTATTATTATAGACTTCAAAACGAATAAAGTAACTCGGAAAACAATGCTCAGTCAAACTAAATAATGAAAATACAGAGAAACAAGGAAATAGAATGTAATTATATAATAGAAGGTAAAAATGTTAAACTACACGAGCGGAACTTGACGAGTGTTTCATAAGAGCTCAAACACTTACATGGGAACACTGATAATTACAAAACACAGCATTATTATATTGTCGACTGATAGGCATTTATGCTTTACTCAAAACCAAAGCGGATGTTATTTCCCAGGAGTCTCGTTCTTAATTATTCTCGGTTGTAATTGAATTTTTAGCTAGGTAAAGGTATTTTTGGAATTTATTCTAACTCGTGGTTGAAATTTAGATAAATGTAGATTACTGTTTTTGTTTGTCTTCGTTGAATTAGGTTCTTATGCACTTACACGTGAAAACATTACCCAAAGTTCTGTTCTACAAGAATTAGTAAGTTACGCTAAGAAGAATTATTTCTAATTATTCGCCTCTAATATTACCGTTGTTGTATGTACGGAAGACGCAGAGAATGATGATTGACCAAAAAATCCGAATAATGATTAATAGAAGGTTCCCCATTAGAGTGTGTATCCAGGATCTACCGCGGGGTGTTTTGTACAGTAAGATCACATATATGCATATACACTCCTGCTTAAGAACATCCTAACTGCTTTAAATTCAAAACTTCCGGTTTCGTCGTCAGTTACCAGGAAAGTTATACTCCAGAGAATAATTTTTGACTCTGCAGGCGTTGAACAAAAGCGGGAAGTCATCGTGAGAATCTAAGAGGGCGTTGAGAAATTGGCCTTGATGGTTAACAGTGTACTCGTAGTATGATGTGTGTTTGTGGTGGATCATGCCAGGTCATCCCCTGCTGCTGTGCTGGCTGCCGGTATATAGTCCGTCGTGAAGCCAGGCCAGGCACAGTCGTCGCTGGCACTCACACACGAGTGCCTTAACTTGTCTCCAGCTTCCTCACCTATCAGAGGACCGACCTAAAGATCATCATGGTCTCCAAGACGGTGAGTTTTTTTGTAAACCCAACAATTTATTATTTATTATTACAAATCACAAATTGTTTGAGGAGACAAGTATTTATGAATTCAAACAAAATATGTAGGACTGTAATTTTCTCCCAGTCAAGATGCTGCTAATTGCATGAACGGTGATTTATATACACATTGGTGATATTGTCCATCACAAAAATGGTCGGGAAACTCCATATAACAGTGAGAGGCATTAAACTAATGTCATACCATCATCATGTTGTTTCTGTTGTGTTTCTCAGGTCATCGCCCTGTGGCTCCTGGCCGCCTCCTGTGCTGTCACCATGGCCAGCCCCGCACCTAGTGGTGGATATGGTGGAGGAGGACATGGTGGTGGGGGTGGTGGATATGGTGGAGGAGGACATGGTGGTGGGGGTGGTGGATATGGTGGCGGGGGCCGTGGCGGTGGATATGGCGGTGGTGGAGGATATGGCGGCGGTGGATATGGCGGCGGTGGATATGGTGGAGGTGGCTATGGCGGAGGAAGACGTGGGGGTGGATATGGCGGTGGCGGCTATGGTGGTGGTGGATATATGGTGGCGGCGGCTATGGCGGTGGTGGATATGGTGGATATGGAAAGTAAAATGGTAAGTTTTATCAGTGTCTAAATCACTGTCTTTGATGGCGTAAATAACTCCCAGAAGTCGAATAGCAATGTAAAAAAACTGTAGGTGAACTTTCAGACATAACAATTTGCTTTTACCAATTTATATAAACTTTAAAATTTTATATACAAAATATTTAATTTATAAATATGAAAAATTATTCAATGTGGCTTCAGTACATAAATTTTTGAGTTGTAGTCACTACGGCTTGATATAATTGTAATGTTTCACTATATTTCAGGACATCGCTAGACGACGCAGCAAAACTACGAAAGATTCACAAACTGTAAGATGCTGTGATGCCCAATGTGTATAATAAACGTTTTCTAAACAGTTCTTTTGTTTATTTTTCTCCACCTTTACTCACACTCTCCCTTCCCCCAAGATCACGATAAAAGTTTGCCTGCAACACATTATCAATTTCGAGCAATAAACGACTATCAATTGTTTGTTATAAATCTTTTATGAACTAAAAGTTACGGTTAATTCGTATTATAATGTGAAAATTACATAAAATATCGAGTTATTCTTCCATATAACCATTAAAATATAGTTCCTTGTTCTTATAATGACCAAGCTTGTGTTAATCTGTTTCTAATCGCCTTCCTAATGTTCTTCGAAACATAATCTTCTCAATGTACTCATGAAAATATATATAATTCATCAGTGACCAGAAAGGAACTCATGAACTGGTCAGGATTAATGATGTACAAACACTTGTAATCTTCTACCTGATGAAGAATAACAGAATCATGAAACACATCAACGCTAAATAATGAACCATACAGTCAGCCCCGAACCACAACTACTGTAACACGATATATCTAAGTTAGCGATCAACTCTAGATCAATAAATCTTTACCTGTTGAAAAAGAAGAAAGAGGTAATATAGCCCATATCAGGTAAACGATATTAGAAGAGTAAAGAAGACACATCAAAATAGACATGACCACAAAGGCTTTCTGTCAGTACACAAATGTTTTGTGTTAAAATAAGTGTTAAGAAAATCACTTCAGTGGTGTGGTTGACCCATTCAGTGTTCATTTCCACTTCACCTCCGTTTAATATTGAATTTCTTCTCTAGTCTTCTCTCAAACTCATTTCCTTTTATATCTGATGTGAATATAAAGTAACTAGATTTTATTTATTACGTGAATGAATATGATGTTGAAAATATATATTTCCAAAATGTATGTAAATTGAGTCTCTCCCTTTATAATGTTCTTATGAAGAGAAAAATCAACTTTTACTTCTTGTATGTTTAAATTTGATTTGATTTTTCTGAATAAAATTCATTAACTGAATTTTAACGTGGTTTTACGCTTCCTGTTGTTACATGACGTGACAGTAACAGTTTAGATTTATAATGGCAGTAACAATTAATACCTCTACGGTGTTCATACAGTTTCGCTTCTTTTCAGAAAATGGAAACTAAAAGAGATGTCAATATTTTTCTTCATAAAATCATAATACGTTAACTCCCAAAAACTTTAAAAAAAATGTTTTTCGAATTTAAGAGTTATCCGATTTGGTGATTGAATGTATGGAATGAGTTTTATACATGACCTTGTGTACGTGTAGCTAAAAAAAGATGGAGCTCATGGAAGGTTTCTTGGTATACAAATATTAGATGAGGGAAAAAAACGAAATGTATGGAATAATTGTTTGTACTCATATAATTATATATAATATCTGTACAGTAAGCTGCTTTTAGTAAACAGATTAACCTATAAATAGAGAGGTAAATGTTCTAAACACAGTGGTTCCTTAGCAGACACAAATGAGCCATACGATACCTCTCTCATGCTAAAGCCTCAAGACAACCCGATTAAGATTACAAATATACAGGTCATCTAAGATAAGATGATGCCATATTTCAGTATTAGTCTGTATCAAGGAAGGAGAAGGAGGTTTAGACCACAAAAGCGAACATCTCATTTAGTGATGGAGATGTTAACATACAGTATACTCGTACAGGAGTGAGTGTCTGATGATGTCAACACAAATATTAAATTATATAAAAATAAATACAAAATGTAGCAGAAATATAGTAATGACAAAGACTTTCGACGAAACTCAAGCTGAGCAATGAACATATTAATGAAATTAAATAATATATGAAGGCAATGAAGTTAATGTAAAAGCTTGTGATTCACTTTCTTAAACTTAACGTGAGTTAAGGATAAAAAGATTGAAAATAATTTATATAAACTTGTTCTTAGTTCATTCATTCTCTTATAACAATTATGAAAAGTATGCCATGATAATTATCTAGGCGTGAAGGAGGTTGATAAAATAATGTAAATAATTATAATACTTCGGTCTTTATGATTGATATTAATGTACTGAAAAATATGTAATGTGAATGAATAAAATTTACGGATTCTTAGCATTTCATGATATAATTTAAGGATAATATAATATCTATGACGATGGTAATAATAACAAATTACAAACTAATTATTCTGAAGAAAAAAGTAACACTGACACTTATTACTCCTAACACTGCCATAGCTGGATCTTGGCACTCGGCATTTTCAGGAAATTAATTGTTACATAAAGGTTAAGGACTGGAGTCTATATGTTCATTAGCTTTACCTTTCATAAAAATACTGAAACTAATATCACTGTTGGAATTTGTTATATTTACACAACATTCAAGAAATATGAAGTAACTTACACAGGTCCCACATTCTTTGTGTATAGAGTCAATAGTCAAGCTGGTGTTCAGTGTCTTAATTCCTAAAATTAACCGCGAGAACATTTTATTAATTAACGAGAAACTATATAACAAAAAGAAGGAAATATTTAAGAGTGAAAAAGGTGAACAATCGCGGGAGTGACAACAACGACCTTGGTGAATGAATCATCCAGGATGATGATGTAGTGTGTTTGTGGTGGTTCATGCCAGGTCATCCCCTGCTGCTGCTGCTGCTGCTGCTGCTGCTGCTGCTGCTGCTGCTGTCTGTCGGTATATAGCCCACCATGGAGCCAGGCCAGGCACAGTCGTCGCTGGCACTCACACACGAGTGCCTTAACTTGTCTCCAGCTTCCTCACCTATCAGAGGATCGACCTGAGAATCACAATGGTTTCCAAGACGGTGAGTTGTGTATAAACCCAACTTGTGTGAATTCCACAATTATTTTTTTTTCATTATCACAAATCATAATTTCTTGTGAGTAGACAAATATTTATGAATTCAGAAATTGTGTAGGTCTACAGTATTGTAACTTCCTACCTGCCAAGATGTTGTCAATTGCATCAAAACTGGTATATTGTCAAATTGGTGCACATTCAGGTTTAGACTTAATCTGTTATTCATCACAAAAATGGTCAGGAAACTTCACATAACATTGATAGCATTAAACTAATGTCATACCATCCTCATGTTGTTGTTTCTGTTGTGTTTCTCAGGTCATCGCCCTGTGGCTCCTGGCCGCCTCCTGTGCTGTCACCATGGCCAGCCCCGCACCTAGTGGTGGATATGGTGGAGGAGGACATGGTGGTGGGGGTGGTGGATATGGTGGAGGAGGACATGGTGGTGGGGGTGGTGGATATGGTGGCGGGGGCCGTGGAGGTGGATATGGCGGTGGTGGAGGATATGGCGGCGGTGGATATGGCGGCGGTGGATATGGTGGAGGTGGCTATGGCGGAGGAAGACGTGGGGGTGGATATGGCGGTGGCGGCTATGGTGGTGGTGGATATGGTGGCGGCGGCTATGGCGGTGGTGGATATGGTGGATATGGAAAGTAAAATGGTAAGTTTTATCAGTGTCTAAATCACTGTCTTTGATGGCGTAAATAACGCCCAGAAGTCGAATAGCAATATAATAAAACTGTAGGTGAACTTTCAGACAAAACAATTTGCTTTTACCAATTTTTATAAACTTCAAAATTTTATATACAAAATATTTAATTTATAAATATGAAAAATTATTCAATGTGGCTTCAGTACATAAATTTTTGAGTTGTAGTCACAAAGCCTTGATATAATTGTAATGTTTCACTATATTTCAGGACATCGCTAGACGACGCAGCAAAACTACGAAAGATTCACAAACTGTAAGATGCTGTGTTGCCCAATGTGTATAATAAACGTTTTCTATACAGTTCTTTTGTTTATTTTTCTCCACCTTTACTCACACTCACCCTTCCCCCAAGATCACAATAAAAGTTTGCCTGCAACACGTTATCAATTTCGAGCAATAAATACTATCAATTGTTTGTTATAGATATTTTCTAAACTAAAAGTTACGGTTAACTCGTATTATAATGTGAAAATTACATAAAATATCCAGTTATACTTCGAAATAACCATTAAAATATAGTTCGTCGTTCTTATAATGAACAAGATTGTGTTAGTCTGTTTCTAATCGTTTTCCTAATGTTCTTCTGGACATAATCTTCTCGGTGTACTCATGAAAACACCTATAATTAATCAGTGTCCAGAAAGGAACTCATGATCTGATCAGGATTAATGATGTACAAACACCTGTAATCTTCTACGTGATGAAGAATAACAGAATCATAAAACACAACAATAAATCATGAACCATACAGTCATCCCCGAACCACAACTACTGTAACACGATATATCTAAGTTAGCGACCAAATCTAGATCAATAAATCTTTACTTCTTGAAAAAAAGCCGAATGAAGTAATAGCCATCTCAGGTAAAGGTTATTAGAAGAGTAAAGAAGACACATCAAAATAGACATGACCATAAAAGTTTTGTGTTGAAAAAGGTGTAAAGAAAATCACTTCAGTGGTGTGGTTGGCCCATTCAGTGTTCATTTCCACTTCACCTCCGTTTAATATTGAATTTCTTCTCTAGTCTTCTCTCAAACTCATTTCTTTCTCTTCGTTGACGAGATTATTTTTACTCTTTTCATTCATATAATTTTGTTTCCTCATATTTCCATTTGGTTTATCCATTAATATCCGCCTCTCGTTATCTTCGTTGTAATTTCTTCTTCAGTTATAAACTACAATGTTTTATCATATTTATACAAAATTATTTTTCAAATTTTTTTTTATGTGATGTGTATATAAACTAACTAGATTTTATTATTAAGTGAATGAATATGCTGTTAAAAAATGTATTTCAAAATGTATGTAAATTGATTCTCTTCTTTTATAATGTTCTTATTAAGAGGAAATTTTTGTATGTTTAAAATTTACTTTGATTTTTCTGAATAAAATTTATTAACTGAATTTTAACGTGGTTTTACACTTCCTGTTGTTACATGACGTGACAGTAACAGTTTAGATTTATAATGGCAGTAACAATTAATACCTCTACGGTGTTCATACAGTTTCGCTTCTTTTCAGAAAATGGAAACTAAAAGAGATGTCAATATTTTTTTCTTCATAAGATCATAATACGTTAACTCCCAAAACCTAAAAAAAAAAATGTTTTTCGATTTTAAGAAGTTATCCGATTTGGTGATTGAATGTATGGAATGAGTTTTATACATGTATTGTAATGTAATATACATACGAATATATATTGACCTTGTGTACGTGTAGATAAAAAAAAGATGGAGTTCATGGAAGGTTTCTTGGTATACAAATATTAGGTGAGAAAAAAAAACGCAATGTAAAGAATAATTGTTTGTACTGATATAATTATATATAATATCTGTACAGTAAGCTACTCTTAGTAAACAGATTAACCTATAAATAGAGAGGTAAATGTTCTAGACACAGTGGTTCCCGATCAGACACAAATCAGCCATACGATACCTCTCTCATGCTAAAGCCTCAAGACAACCCGATTAAGATTACAAATATACAGGTCATCTAAGATAAGATGATGCCATATTTCAGGAGTAGTCTGTATCAAGGAAGGAGAAGGAGATTTAGACCACAAAAGCGAACATCTCATTTAGTGATGGAGATGTTAACACACAGTATACTCGTACAGGAGTGAGTGTCTGATGATGTCAACACAAATAATATTAAATTATATAAAAATAAATACAAAATGTGGCAATAATATAGTAATAATAAAGACTTTGGCCGAAACTCAAGTTGAGCAATGAACATATTAATAAATAATATAAGAAGGCAGTCAAGTTAATGTAAAAGTTTGTGATTCACTTTCTTAAACTTAACGTGACTTAGGGATAAAAAGATTGAAAATAATTGATATAAACTTGTTCTTAGTTCGTTCATTCTCTTATAATATTATGAAAAGTATGCCATGATAATTATCTAAGTGTGAAGGAGGTTAATTTTTTAATGTGAATAATTAGAGTATTATGGACTTTATGATAGATATTAATGTACTGAAAAATATGTAATGTGAATGAATAAAATTTACGGATTCTTAGCATTTCATGATATAATTTAAGGATAATATAATATCTATGACGATGGTAATAATAACAAATTACAAACTAATTATTGTGAAGAAAAAAGTAACACTGACACTTATTACTCCTAACACTGCCATAGCTGGATCTTGGCACTCGGCATTTTCAGGAAATTAATTGTTACATAAAGGTTAAGGACTGGAGTCTATATGTTCATTAGCTTTACCTTTCATAAAAATATTGAAACAAATATCACTGTTGGAATTTGTTATATTTACACAACATTCAAGAAATATGAAGTAACTTACACAGGTCCCACATTCTTTGTGTATAGAGTCAATAGCCAAGCTGATGTTCAGTGTCTTAATTCCTAAAATTAACCGCGAGAACATTTTATTAATTAACGAGAAAGTATATAACAAAAAGAAGGAAACATTTAAGAGTGAAAAAGGTGAACAATCGTGGGAGTGACAACAACGACCTTGGTGAATGAATCATCCAGGATGATGATGTAGTGTGTTTGTGGTGGTTCATGCCAGGTCATCCCCTGCTGCTGCTGCTGCTGCTGCTGCTGCTGCTGCTGCTGCTGCTGCTGCTGCTGTCTGTCGGTATATAGCCCACCATGGAGTCAGGCCAGGCACAGTCGTCGCTGGCACTCACACACGAGTGCCTTAACTTGTCTCCAGCTTCCTCACCTATCAGAGGATCGACCTGAGAATCACAATGGTCTCCAAGACGGTGAGTTGTGTATAAACCCAACTTGTGTGAATTCCACAATTATTTATTTTTTTCATTATCACAAATTATAATTTTTTGTGAGTAGACAAATATTTATGGATTCAGAAATTGTGTGTAGGTCTACAGTATTGTAACTTCCTACCTGCCAAGATGTTGTCAATTGCATCAAAACTGGTATGTTGTTAAATTGGTGCACATTCAGGCTTAGACTTAATTTGTTATTCATCACAAAAATGGTCAGGAAACTTCACATAACATTGATAGCATTAAACTAATGTCATACCATCATCATGTTATTCCTGTTGTGTTTCTCAGGTCATCGCCCTGTGGCTCCTGGCCGCCTCCTGTGCTGTCACCATGGCCAGCCCCGCACCTAGTGGTGGATATGGTGGAGGAGGACATGGTGGTGGGGGTGGTGGATATGGTGGAGGAGGACATGGTGGTGGGGGTGGTGGATATGGTGGCGGGGGCCGTGGCGGTGGATATGGCGGTGGTGGAGGATATGGCGGCGGTGGATATGGCGGCGGTGGATATGGTGGAGGTGGCTATGGCGGAGGAAGACGTGGGGGTGGATATGGCGGTGGCGGCTATGGTGGTGGTGGATATGGTGGCGGCGGCTATGGCGGTGGTGGATATGGTGGATATGGAAAGTAAAATGGTAAGTTTTATCAGTGTCTAAATCACTGTCTTTGATGGGGTAAATAACTCCCAGAAGTCGAATAGCAATGTAAAAAAACTGTAGGTGAACTTTCAGACATAACAATTTGCTTTTACCAATTTATATAAACTTTAAAATTATATATACAAAATAATTAATTCATAAATATGAAAAATTATTCAATGTGGCTTCAGTACATAAATTTTTGAGTTGTAGTCACTACGGCTTGATATAATTGTAATGTTTCACTACATTTCAGGACATCGCTAGACGACGCAGCAAAACTACGAAAGATTCACAAACTGTACGATGCTGTGATGCCCAATGTGTATAATAAACGTTTTCTAAACAGTTCTTTTGTTTATTTTTCTCCACCTTTACTCACACTCTCCCTTCCCCCAAGATCACGATAAGAGTTTGCCTACAACACGTTATCAATTTCGAGCAATAAACGACTATCAATTGTTTGTTATAAATCTTTTATGAACTAAAAGTTACGGTTAATTCGTATTATAATGAGAAAATTACATAAGATATCGAGTTATTCTTCCATATAACCATTGAAATATAGTTCCTTGTTCTTATAATGACCAAGCTTGTGTTAATCTGTTTCTAATCGTCTGCCTAATGTTCTTCGAGACATAATCTTCTCGGTGTATTCATGAAAACTTCTATATTTAATCAGTGACCAGAAAGGAACTCATGAACTGATCAGGATTAATGATGTACAAACACCTGTAATCTTCTACCTGATGAAGAATAACAGAATCATAAAACACAACAATAAATCATGAACCATACAGTCAGCCCCGTACCATAACTACTGTAACACGATATATCTAAGTTAGCGACCAAATCTAGATCAATAAATCTTTACATCTTGAAAAAAAGCCGAATGAAGTAATAGCCATCTCAGGTAAAGGTTATTAGAAGAGTAAAGAAGACACATCAAAATAGACATGACCATAAAAGTTTTGTGTTGAAAAAGGTGTTAAGAAAGTCACTTCAGTGGTGTGGTTGACCCATTCACTTTTCATTTCCACTTCACCTCCGTTTAATATTGAATTTCTTCTCTCGTCTTCTCTCAAACTCATTTCTTTCTCTTCGTTGACGAGATTATTTTTACTCTTTTCATTCATATAATTTTGTTTCCTCACATTTCCAATTGGTTTATCCATTAATATCCGCCTCTCGTTATCTTCGTTGTAATTTCTTCTTCAGTTATACACTACAATGTTTTATCATATTTATATAAAATTATTCTTCAAATTTGTTTTATATCTGATGTGTATATAAACTAACTAGATTTTATTATTAAGTGAATGAATATGCTGTTAAAAAATTTATTTCAAAATGTATGTAAATTGATTCTCTCCCTTTATAATGTTCCTATTAAGAGGAAATTAACTATTACTTTTTGTATGTTTAAAATTTGCTTTGATTTTTCTGAATAAAATTTATTTACTGAATTTTAACGTGGTTTTACACTTCCTGTTGTTACATAACGTGACAGTAACAGTTTAGATTTATAATGTCAGTAACAATTAATACCTCTACGGTGTTCATGCAGATTCGCTTCTTTTCAGAAAATTGAAACTAAAAGAGATGTCAATATTTTTCTTCATTAGATCATAATACGTTAATTCCCAAAACCTGAAAAAAAAAGTTTTTAGATTTTAAGATTTATCCGATTTGGTGATTGAATGTATGTATGGAATGAGTTTTATACATGTATTGTAATGTAATATACATACGAATATATATTGACCTTGTGCACGTGTAGCTAAAAAAAGATGGAGCTCATGGAAGGTTTCTTGGTATACAAATATTAGGTGAGGGAAAAAAACGAAATGTAAAGAATACTTGTTTGTTTTGATATAATTATATATAATATCTGTACAGTAAGCTACTCTTAGTAAACAGATTAACCTATAAATAGAGAGGTAAATGTTCTAGACACAGTGGTTCCCGATCAGACACAAATCAGCCATACGATACCTCTCTCATGCTAAAGCCTCAAGACAGCCCGATTAAGATTACAAATATACAGGTCATCAAAGATAAGATGATGCCATATTTCAGTATTAGTCTGTATCAAGGAAGGAGAAGGAGGTTTAGACCACAAAAGCGAACATCTCATTTAGTGATTGAGATGTTAACATACAGTATACTCTTACAGGAGTGAGTGTCTGATGATGTCAACACAAATAATATTAAATTATATAAAAATACATACAAAATGTGGCAGGAATATAGTAATGACAAAGACTTTCGACGAAACTCAAGCTGAGCAATGAACATATTAATGAAATTAAATAATATATGAAGGCAATGAAGTTAATGTAAAAGCTTGTGATTCACTTTCTTAAACTTAACGTGAGTTAAGGATAAAACGATTGAAAATAATTTATATAAACTTGTTCTTAGTTCATTCATTCTCTTATAACAATTATGAAAAGTATGCCATGATAATTATCTAGGCGTGAAGGAGGTTGATAAATTAATTTAAATAATTATAATATTACGGACTTTATGATAGATA
This sequence comes from Homarus americanus, assembly GCF_018991925.1. Taxonomy (NCBI): domain Eukaryota; kingdom Metazoa; phylum Arthropoda; class Malacostraca; order Decapoda; family Nephropidae; genus Homarus; species Homarus americanus. Next base: position 27,573,588 of record NW_024722227.1, read on the forward strand.
TTAATGTACTGAAAAATATGTAATGTGAATGAATAAAATTTACGAATTCTTAGCATTTCATGATACAATTTAAGGATAATATAATATCTATGACGATGGTAATAGTAACAAATTACAAACTAATTATTCTGAAGAAAAAAGTAACACTGACACTTATTACTCCTAACACTGCCATAGCTGGATCTTGGCACTCGGCATTTTCAGGAAAGTAATTGTTACATAAAGGTTAAGGACTGGAGTCTATATGTTCATTAGCTTTACCTTTCATAAAAATACTGAAACTAATATCACTGTTGGAATTTGTTATATTTACACAACATTCAAGAAATATGAAGTAACTTACACAGGTCCCACATTCTTTGTGTATAGAGTCAATAGTCAAGCTGGTGTTCAGTGTCTTAATTCCTAAAATTAACCGCGAGAACATTTTATTAATTAACGAGAAAGTATATAACAAAAAGAAGGAAATATTTAAGAGTGAAAAAGGTGAACAATCGTGGGAGTGACAACAACGACCTTGGTGAATGAATCATCCAGGATGATGATGTAGTGTGTTTGTGGTGGTTCATGCCAGGTCATCCCCTGCTGCTGCTGCTGCTGCTGCTGCTGCTGCTGCTGCTGCTGCTGTCTGTCGGTATATAGCCCACCATGGAGCCAGGCCAGGCACAGTCGTCGCTGGCACTCACACACGAGTGCCTTAACTTGTCTCCAGCTTCCTCACCTATCAGAGGATCGACCTGAGAATCACAATGGTCTCCAAGACGGTGAGTTGTGTATAAACCCAACTTGTGTGAATTCCACAATTATTTTTTTTTCATTATCACAAATCATAATTTCTTGTGAGTAGACAAATATTTATGAATTCAGAAATTGTGTAGGTCTACAGTATTGTAACTTCCTACCTGCCAAGATGTTGTCAATTGCATCAAAACTGGTATATTGTCAAATTGGTGCACATTCAGGTTTAGACTTAATCTGTTATTCATCACAAAAATGGTCAGGAAACTTCACATAACATTGATAGCATTAAACTAATGTCATACCATCATCATGTTGTTGTTTCTGTTGTGTTTCTCAGGTCATCGCCCTGTGGCTCCTGGCCGCCTCCTGTGCTGTCACCATGGCCAGCCCCGCACCTAGTGGTGGATATGGTGGAGGAGGACATGGTGGTGGGGGTGGTGGATATGGTGGAGGAGGACATGGTGGTGGGGGTGGTGGATATGGTGGCGGGGGCCGTGGAGGTGGATATGGCGGTGGTGGAGGATATGGCGGCGGTGGATATGGCGGCGGTGGATATGGTGGAGGTGGCTATGGCGGAGGAAGACGTGGGGGTGGATATGGCGGTGGCGGCTATGGTGGTGGTGGATATGGTGGCGGCGGCTATGGCGGTGGTGGATATGGTGGATATGGAAAGTAAAATGGTAAGTTTTATCAGTGTCTAAATCACTGTCTTTGATGGCGTAAATAACGCCCAGAAGTCGAATAGCAATATAATAAAACTGTAGGTGAACTTTCAGACAAAACAATTTGCTTTTACCAATTTTTATAAACTTCAAAATTTTATATACAAAATATTTAATTTATAAATATGAAAAATTATTCAATGTGGCTTCAGTACATAAATTTTTGAGTTGTAGTCACAAAGCCTTGATATAATTGTAATGTTTCACTATATTTCAGGACATCGCTAGACGACGCAGCAAAACTACGAAAGATTCACAAACTGTAAGATGCTGTGTTGCCCAATGTGTATAATAAACGTTTTCTATACAGTTCTTTTGTTTATTTTTCTCCACCTTTACTCACACTCACCCTTCCCCCAAGATCACAATAAAAGTTTGCCTGCAACACGTTATCAATTTCGAGCAATAAATACTATCAATTGTTTGTTATAGATATTTTCTAAACTAAAAGTTACGGTTAACTCGTATTATAATGTGAAAATTACATAAAATATCCAGTTATACTTCGAAATAACCATTAAAATATAGTTCGTCGTTCTTATAATGAACAAGATTGTGTTAGTCTGTTTCTAATCGTTTTCCTAATGTTCTTCTGGACATAATCTTCTCGGTGTACTCATGAAAACACCTATAATTAATCAGTGTCCAGAAAGGAACTCATGATCTGATCAGGATTAATGATGTACAAACACCTGTAATCTTCTACGTGATGAAGAATAACAGAATCATAAAACACAACAATAAATCATGAACCATACAGTCATCCCCGAACCACAACTACTGTAACACGATATATCTAAGTTAGCGACCAAATCTAGATCAATAAATCTTTACTTCTTGAAAAAAAGCCGAATGAAGTAATAGCCATCTCAGGTAAAGGTTATTAGAAGAGTAAAGAAGACACATCAAAATAGACATGACCATAAAAGTTTTGTGTTGAAAAAGGTGTAAAGAAAATCACTTCAGTGGTGTGGTTGGCCCATTCAGTGTTCATTTCCACTTCACCTCCGTTTAATATTGAATTTCTTCTCTAGTCTTCTCTCAAACTCATTTCTTTCTCTTCGTTGACGAGATTATTTTTACTCTTTTCATTCATATAATTTTGTTTCCTCATATTTCCATTTGGTTTATCCATTAATATCCGCCTCTCGTTATCTTCGTTGTAATTTCTTCTTCAGTTATAAACTACAATGTTTTATCATATTTATACAAAATTATTTTTCAAATTTTTTTTTATGTGATGTGTATATAAACTAACTAGATTTTATTATTAAGTGAATGAATATGCTGTTAAAAAATGTATTTCAAAATGTATGTAAATTGATTCTCTTCTTTTATAATGTTCTTATTAAGAGGAAATTTTTGTATGTTTAAAATTTACTTTGATTTTTCTGAATAAAATTTATTAACTGAATTTTAACGTGGTTTTACACTTCCTGTTGTTACATGACGTGACAGTAACAGTTTAGATTTATAATGGCAGTAACAATTAATACCTCTACGGTGTTCATACAGTTTCGCTTCTTTTCAGAAAATGGAAACTAAAAGAGATGTCAATATTTTTTTCTTCATAAGATCATAATACGTTAACTCCCAAAACCTAAAAAAAAAAATGTTTTTCGATTTTAAGAAGTTATCCGATTTGGTGATTGAATGTATGGAATGAGTTTTATACATGTATTGTAATGTAATATACATACGAATATATATTGACCTTGTGTACGTGTAGATAAAAAAAAGATGGAGTTCATGGAAGGTTTCTTGGTATACAAATATTAGGTGAGAAAAAAAAACGCAATGTAAAGAATAATTGTTTGTACTGATATAATTATATATAATATCTGTACAGTAAGCTACTCTTAGTAAACAGATTAACCTATAAATAGAGAGGTAAATGTTCTCGACACAGTGGTTCCCGATCAGACACAAATCAGCCATACGATACCTCTCTCATGCTAAAGCCTCAAGACAGCCCGATTAAGATTACAAATACACAGGTCATCTAAGATAAGATGATGCCATATTTCAGTATTAGTCTGTATCAAGGAAGGAGAAGGAGATTTAGACCACAAAAGCGAACATCTCATTTAGTGATTGAGATGTTAACATACAGTATACTCTTACAGGAGTGAGTGTCTGATGATGTCAACACAAATAATATTAAATTATATAAAAATAAATACAAAATGTGGCAGAAATATAGTAATGACAAAGACTTTCGACGAAACTCAAGCTGAGCAATGAACATATTAATGAAAGTAAATAATATATGAAGGCAATGAAGTTAATGTAAAAGTTTGTGATTCACTTTCTTAAACTTGACGTGAGTTAAGGATAAAAAGATTGAAAATAATTTATATAAACTTGTTCTTAGTTCATTCATTCTCTTATAACAATTATGAAAAGTATGCCATGATAATTATCTAGGCGTGAAGGAGGTTGATAAATTAATGAAAATAATTATAATATTACGGACTTTATGATTGATATTAATGTACTGAAAAATATGTAATGTGAATGAATAAAATTTACGTATTCTTAGCATTTCATGATATAATTTAAGGATAATATAATATCTATGACGATGGTAATAATAACAAATTACAAACTAATTATTGTGAAGAAAAAAGTAACACTGACACTTATCACTCCTAACACTGCCATGGCTGGATCTTGGCACTCGGCATTTTCAGGAAATTAATTGTTACATAAAGGTTAAGGACTGGAGTCTATATGTTCATTAGCTTTACCTTTCATGAAAATATTGAAACAAATATCACTGTTGGAATTTGTTATATTTACACAACATTCAAGAAATATGAAGTAACTTACACAGGTCCCACATTCTTTGTGTATAGAGTCAATAGTCAAGCTGGTGTTCAGTGTCTTAATTCCTAAAATTAATCGCGAGAACATTTTATTAATTAACGAGAAAGTATATAACAAAAAGAAGGAAATATTTAAGAGTGAAAAAGGTGAACAATCGTGGGAGTGACAACAACGACCTTGGTGAATGAATCATCCAGGATGATGATGTAGTGTGTTTGTGGTGGTTCATGCTAGGTCATCCCCTGCTGCTGCTGCTGCTGCTGCTGCTGCTGCTGCTGCTGCTGCTGCTGCTGTCTGTCGGTATATAGCCCACCATGGATCCAGGCCAGGCACAGTCGTCGCTGGCACTCACACACGAGTGCCTTAACTTGTCTCCAGCTTCCTCACCTATCAGAGGATCGACCTGAGAATCACAATGGTTTCCAAGACGGTGAGTTGTGTATAAACCCAACTTGTGTGAATTCCACAATTATTTTTTTTTTCATTATCACAAATTATAATTTCTTGTGAGTAGACAAATATCTATGGATTCAGAAATTGTGTTGATCTACAGTATTGTAACTTCCTACCTGCCAAGATGTTGTCAATTGCATCAAAACTGGTATGTTGTCAAATTGGTGCACATTCAGGTTTAGACTTAATTTGTTATTCATCACAAAAATGGTCAGGAAACTTCACATAACATTGATAGCATTAAACTAATGTCATACCATCATCATGTTATTCCTGTTGTGTTTCTCAGGTCATCGCCCTGTGGCTCCTGGCCGCCTCCTGTGCTGTCACCATGGCCAGCCCCGCACCCAGTGGTGGATATGGTGGAGGAGGACATGGTGGTGGGGGTGGTGGATATGGTGGAGGAGGACATGGTGGTGGGGGTGGTGGATATGGTGGCGGGGGCCGTGGAGGTGGATATGGCGGTGGTGGAGGATATGGCGGCGGTGGATATGGCGGTGGTGGATATGGTGGAGGTGGCTATGGCGGAGGAAGACGTGGGGGTGGATATGGCGGTGGCGGCTATGGTGGTGGTGGATATGGTGGCGGCGGCTATGGCGGTGGTGGATATGGTGGATATGGAAAGTAAAATGGTAAGTTTTATCAGTGTCTAAATCACTGTCTTTGATGGCGTAAATAACTCCCAGAAGTCGAATAGCAATGCAAAAAAACTGTAGGTGAACTTTCAGACAAAACAATTTGCTTTTACCAATTTATATAAACTTCAAAATTTTATATACAAAATATTTAATTTATAAATATGAAAAATTATTCAATGTGGCTTCAGTACATAAATTTTTGAGTTGTAGTCACTAAGGCTTGATATAATTCTAATATTTCACTATATTTCAGGACATCGCTAGACGACGCAGCAAAACTACGAAAGATTCACAAACTGTAGGATGCTATGATGCCCAATGTGTATAATAAACGTTTTCTAAACATTTCTTTTGTTTATTTTTCTCCACCTTTACTCACACTCTCCCTTCCCCCAAGATCACGATAAAGGTTTGCCTGCAACACATTATCAATTTCGAGCAATAAAAAACTATCACTTGTTTGTTATAGATATTTTCTGAACTAAAAGTTACGGTTAACTCGTATTATAATGTGAAAATTACATAAAATATCCAGTTATGCTTCGAAATAACCATTGAAATATAGTTCCTTGTTCTTATAATGACCAAGCTTGTGTTAATATGTTTCTAATCGCCTTCCTAATGTTCTTCGAAACATAATCTTCTCAATGTACTCATGAAAATATATATAATTCATCAGTGACCAGAAAGGAACTCATGAACTGGTCAGGATTAATGATGTACAAACACCTGTAATCTTCTACCTGATGAAGAATAACAGAATCATAAAACACAACAATAAATCATGAACCATACAGTCAACCCCGAACCACAACTACTGTAACACGATATATCTAAGTTAGCGACCAAATTTAGATCAATAAATTTTTACTTCTTGAAAATGAAGAAGAATGAGGTAATAGCCCATATCAGGTAAACTATATTAGAAGAGTAAAGAAGACAATATACATGTAAAGAAGAATTTTTTCAGCACAGAAAAGTTTGATATTAAAAAAAAAGGGTCATGAAAAATCACCCCAGGGAAGTGGTTGACCCATTCAGTTCTTAGCTCTACTTCACCTCCGTTTAATATTGACTTTCCTTCGTTAAGTCTTCAGGTAACCCGATCTTTTTCTTCATTGAGGAGAATAATTTTATTAATTTTATTTAATTTCGTTTCCTCACATTTCCATTTAGTGAATATTATATTTGTTAACTATAAATATCATCCAAAAATATGTAAACTAATACTCCACTTTTATAATGTTCTTATCACGCGAAAAGTAAACTATGAGTAATAATTTTATATGTGTAAATTTCTTGTGATATTTCTATATAAAACTGATTAATAACACGGCTTCATAGAAAGAAACTCCTGTCTAAGAAACTTACTCACGTTCCTTGAAACGGTAACAGACTACATACATGGACCAAGGCTCACCAGTGGATGTGTTGTATACATGGATTTCTCTAAGGCGTTTGGCAAAGTCCTACATGCACGACTAGCTTCTAAGATCAAGGCACATAACATCACAGCCAAGATTTTTACTGTGGATTAACAACAGGATCGATGACAGGCAACAAGAGTGTTAATAAACGGAGTACATTCTGATTGGAAAAAGGTTATCAGTGGAGTACCAATAGGCCCATCTCTGGACCCACCTTGTTTATGATCTACATAAACGACAATATTGAACATATATCGAGCCACAGTGTCAAGTTTGCGGACGACGCGAAGATATTTGGGAAGGTAGTAAGTCAGGACGCTGTCGCAACAATTCAGAAAGACCGACATGATCTTTTCAAATGGTCTCGAGACTTGCAAATGCTCGTTAACATGACGAAATGAAAGACCCTATATGTAGGATAAAACAACCCTGATCGCAGCTATTATGTTAATAACAATTTCCTGGGTACTGTCGATAAGGAAAAAGATCTTGGCGTTGTGAAGGTGGCGCAACAAGTGGTGGCAGCAGTGAGGATAACATATCAAATTTTTTTAATAATAAAGTGTACCAGTGAATATAAAGACGCGAAAATGTTCCTTCAACTGTACGAATCTCAAGTATGTCCCAGAAAGACCTACCATCCCCAGGCAAGGCGCATCACAGAGCGACTAAGATGATTCCGGGACTATATCATCTCGATTATCCAAGCAGGATTAACAACCCTTTAGACAAGACACAATAGGGCAGTTTTCACTGAAACATTTAAAATCCTGAAAGGGATCGAAAACGTGAACCCGGGACGTTTGGTGTGAGGTCAAGTATCACCAACACGAGGGGTTATAACTGCAAGTTCGCCCAGTTATCATACAGAACGAACATAAGGAATTACTTTTTCAAACAGAGTCAGGCAGAACCTATGGAATGGTCTATGGCATCAAGAACAGTATTGGGCTTCAAAATAGCCATTGGAAAAAAATTAGCGAGAACACAGGAGGGATCCACACAGGTCACTGCCCCCTCCCCCCTCCCTCTGCGTGTCCACCTTTGGTGGTTGGCCATTAGGTAAATAAGGTAAAGAGATAAGGCAAATCAACATTGTTTTACACTTCCTGTTGTTTTATCTATACAGAGTACATGGCGTCAGTGTTAATAGTCCAGTATTAAAATGACTGTAGCATTTAATACCTCTTATGTGTTAATGCCGGTTCGCTTCTTTAAGAAAAAGGAAAATATAATAGAATTCAAAAAAATCCCGAAGAACTTAATACATTAACTCCCAAAAGTTAAACAATTGAGTATATATGATTTCTCAGATCTTATTCGATGCGTCAATTTGATATAACTTTAGCTTTATTTATATATTTTAAGATAATCTACTCGAAGACAGTTTATACTGACTTAACAAATAGTCAGTCTCCATCATAGTGTTTATTAACCCTCGTTCACGCGAAGACCGATATTCAACAGTTGTCATTCGAATAAAAAGTCATGTTTTTCATGTAAGAAGAAACCGTATTTCAGGATGAGTCTATGTCAAGGAAGGAGGAGGAGGGGGAGGAGGAGGAGAAGACCTGCCAAGAGAAAGACTCAGTCAGTGATTGAGATGTCAACATACACTCGTACGGGAATTAGTGTATGATAAGTATGATAAATTGAACACAAACAGCAAGATCTCATACACAGTGGATAAGAAATGTGATAGAAAATAAAATAATGAAAAACATATTTACGACAACAGTAAAACTAAACAATAAACTTAATGATCAAAGCAAATAGATGAGACGCAATAAAGTTAATTTAAATATTGCGATTCACTTTGTTAAACATAACGTGAGTTGCGGATACAAAACTGAAGCTATTTTTTTTTAATTTATCTTAGTTCTTTCTTTCTCCTATAAGCATGATGGAAAGTATGAGGTAATAATTATCCTAGAGTAAAGGAGATTAATATACTACTATAAATTAATAGAACATGACTAGGATTCTATGTTAAGGAGTAAGAATGGAAAACTTTGTATATTTCATAAATCTAATGAAAAGTTTCTAGATGTAAGATAACATCACTGATGATGGTAATAATGATCACCTCAAAACGCATTACTGTCATCAATATAACTATGTACAGTGCAGCTTATCTCGCTATAAACACTGTCACAACCGGATCTTGACGCTCGATGCTTAATTGTTATATACTAGTGAATGGCTGGAGTCTATAAGTTCATTAGCTACGCCTTTCATAATTGTTTTTAAAGAAATATCACTCAATTTTTGTTATATTTACACAACATTCAATAGGATTACAAAATAACTTGCACAGGTCCCACATTCCCTATCAAGTTATTAGTTGTGATGATGTTCAGTAGGTTATTCCCAGGTATTAATTGTGGAAGCATTTTAGTAATAACTTAGGAAGTATAAAATAATGATAAGGAAACATTTAAGAGAGAAAGAGGTGAACAATGTCGGGAGTGACAATAAAAGACCTTGGTGAATGATGATGTAGTAGTCTTATGAGTGTTTACGGTGACTTTTGCCGGGTCATCCCCTGCTGCTGCTGCTGTGCTGGCTGCCGGTATATAGTCCGTCACGGAGCCAGGCCAAGCACAGTCGTCGCTGGCACTCACACACGAGTGCCTTAACTTGACTCCAACCTGAGGATCATCATGGTCTCCAAGACGGTGAGTTGTGCGTCATAAATTATTTGAGTAGTCAAGTATTTTATGCATTTAAAAACAATGTGCAGGTCTTTTGCAATTTCCTCCTTGACAAGATATTGTGAATGTAGCATCAGAGATTTATTTCCAAAATTGGCCCACATTAAAGCTTTAATTAAAAAACTTATCACCATGTATAATATTATTCATCACAAAAATGGTCAGGAAACTCCATATAACAGTGAGAGGAATTAAACTAATGTCATACCATCATCATGTTGTTTCTGTTGTGTTTCTCAGGTCATCGCCCTGTGGCTCCTGGCCGCCTCCTGTGCTGTCACCATGGCCAGCCCCGCACCTAGTGGTGGATATGGTGGAGGAGGACATGGTGGTGGGGGTGGTGGATATGGTGGCGGAGGACATGGTGGTGGGGGTGGATATGGTGGCGGTGGCCGTGGTGGTGGATATGGCGGCGGTGGATATGGCGGCGGTGGATATGGCGGCGGCGGCTATGGTGGTGGTGGATATGGTGGCGGTGGCTATGGCGGTGGTGGATATGGTGGCGGATATGGAAAATAAAATGGTAAGTTTTATCCGTGCCTGAATTGCTGTCACAGATGGTGATAATTAATATTTCCCAGAATGTGTCGAAAAAACAACGTAAAAAAATAAGGTGAAAAGAATAACATCCAGATAAATAAATTTATTCTACCTAATTATATATACATTAAAATTTTGTATAAAACAAATTTAATTTTAGGTATTCTTTATCAAAATGACTTGTATTATTTCGTTAAAGTTACTGAAGCTTGATTATAATTGCCTTGTTTCACTGTGTTTCAGGACATCACTAAACGAAGCAACGCAGAAACAAACGCTTCACAAATTGTAAGATGCTGTGATGCCCAATGTTAATAATAAACGTCTTTTACATGGTTCCTTCTTTTAATTCTCTTAACCATTACTCACTTCAATCATTATCATGACTAAAACATTTACTTCGACACTTTATGAATTTCGATCCATATGAATCTATTTAAATTCTTTTTTATATCGTATAAACTAAAATTTACAGTAAATTTATAATACAATGAAAGACTCACAGTTCCATATGACTATTAAGCTCTAGTTTCTTGTTTTTAAAATGACCAATATTGTGTTAGTAATTTTCTCTTCATCTTCAGAATGTTCTTCAAGACATAATTTTCTCAGTGTTCTCACCAGAAATGAACTCATGAACTAGTTAGGACTAATGATGAACAAACACCTATATTGTTAACCCGATGAAGAACAACCGAACCATTAAAACATAACACTAAACAATGGACCAAAGTGAGCCCAGAAACATGACTAATATTATATACGTAAATTGGAAACAAAATTTCGAAAAATAGATCTTAACTTCTTGAAAAAAAGACGAATGAAGTAATAGCCAATTCAGGTAAAGGATATTAGAAGAGGAATGAAGTCAACAAAAGGAAGTAGACAAAAAGTTCATGTTCAAATACACGTCAAGGAAAATCACTTCCGTGGTGTGGTTGACCCATTCAGTGTTCATTTCCTCTTCACCTCCGTTTAATATTGAATTTCTTCTCTAGTCTTCTCTCAAACTCATTTCCTTCTGTTCGTTGACGAGATTATTTTTACTCTTTTCATTCATATAATTTTTTCTTCACATTTCCATTAATTTATCCATTAATATTTGGCTCTCGTTATCTTCGTTGTAATTTCTTTTTCAGGTATAAAATAAAATTGATTTACTAAGTTTATACAAAGTTATTTTTCAAATCGGTTTCATATCTGATGTGAATATGAATTAACTTGATTTTATTATTAAGTAAATGAATATGCTGTTAAGAAATATAATTTAAAAATGTATGCAAATTGAGTCTCTTCCTTTATAATGTTCTTATTAAGTGAAAATTAACTATTACTTTTTGCATGTTAATTTGTTTTAATTTTTCAAAATAAAAATTGTAAACCTATTTTTAACGTGGTTTTACACTTCCCTTTGTTTTGTCTACACAGCTCATATGACGTCAGAATTGACAGTTCAGAATGATAATGGCAGTAACAATTAATACCTCTACGGTGTTCATGCTGTTTCGTTTCTTTTCAGAAAATGGAAACTGCATGAGATTTCAATATTTTTTTTTTCCGAAGAACATAATACATTTACTCCCAAAAGCTACAAAAATACAGATATTTTTTAGATTTTTTTAAGAATATATCCGATTTGGTGATTGAATGTACGAAATCAGTTTTACACATATATTGTAATGTTATATACATCTTGATATATACAGTATATTGACCTTGTGTACGTGCAGCTAAAAATAAAGTAGACTTATGATACGTTTTTTCGAAACAAAATATTAGGTGAGAAAAATCAGAGTAAAATGTAAAGAATAATTATATGTACTGACATATATTGTATATATTATCTGTACAATATGCTCAAAGCGGTGGTTCCCTATCAGACACAAATTAACCTGACGATGCACCTCTCACATTAAACCCTCAGGACGACCCGCTTAAAATTGCAAACCACCACAGAAGAAGTTTTGATGTCCGCTCAGAATAGTTCGCTTCTCAATCACAGTTGTTATTAGCGCTGTGTTCAGATAAGATGATGCCAAAGAGAAGAACTCAGTTGGTGATCGAGTTTTTCACATAAAGTCGTACTGAAGTGAATGTCTGGTGATCTCAACACATAGCAATAAATTATATAAAAATAAATGACAAATGTGCCAGGAATATAGTAATGACAAAGACTTTCGACGAAACTAAAGCTGAGCAATGAACGTATTAGTGAAAGTAAATAATATAAGAAGGCAATCAAGTTAATGTTAAAGCTTGTGAGTCACTTTCTTACATTTAACGTGAGTTAAGGATAAAAAGATTAACACTAATTTATATAAACTTGTCCCTAATTCGTTCTTTCTCTTATAACCATTATGAAAAGTATGCCACGATAATTATCTATGAGTAAATAAATAGAATATGACGGACTTTATGATAGATATTAATGTACTGAAAACTATGTACCGTAAGTGAATAAGAATCTAACGATTCCTAGAACTTCTTTTTATATAATTAAGGGATAATGTAACATCAATGACAATGATGATAATTATAATCTTAAAGCTAATTATTCTAAAAATAAATATGTACAGTGACACATATCATTCCTAACACTGTCGTTGATGGATCTGCACAGTGGAAAATTACCGTAAAGTAATTGTTACCTAAAGGTGATGAACTGGAATCTAAGTGTTCAATAGCTTCACCTTTCATGAAAAGATTGAAATAAATATCACAATTTTATTAATAAATGAGAAAGTATGTAACACTAAGAAAGAAAAAATTATGAGTGAAAGAAGTGAACAATCGCGGGAGTGACAACAAACGACCTTGGTGACTGAATCTTCCAGGATGATGATGTAGTGTGTTTGTGGTGGTTCATGATGGGTCATCCCCTGCTGCTGCTGCTGTGCTGGCTGCCAGTATACAGTATAGTCCGTCGTGGAGTCAGGCCAGGCACAGTCGTCGCTGGCGCTCACACACGAGTGCCTTAACTTGTCTCCAGCTTCCTCACCTATCACGTAGTAGGTAGCAGGCAGCTACCAAACAGGGAGGTACTACCGCCTGGGAAGATATTGGAAGCATAATGTATTGTCTAATGGTAGACCCTACTGCTATATGGCATCAAGAAAATTGTGACCAAGTCCCAGGTTGCTGATCTGACTTTCTGTCTCATTTACACACAATTTCAGGGTCTCAATTGTTTCTCTTACTTGAACAACACAACATATATAATGTATATAATTTCTCACTCTTGATTTTTTTTTTCGATTTTGTATTTATTTTTGGTTATTATTTTTATTATTATTATTTTATTTTTATGTGTATTAATTTGCTATTAATTTATTAATTGTTAATCTGTTATTCATCACAGAAACAGTCGGGAAACTCCATATAACACTGATAGTATTTCAATAAAATAAAGTCATACCATCACCATGTTACTGTTGTGTTTTTCAGGTCATCGCCCTGTGTCGATGACCCAAAGGTAACATGTAGTACGTCAACCACAAACACCTGTGGTAAGAGTATTGAATAATTAAAACATAAAAATACTCAACATTTACATGTGGTTGACATCTTATGTTAGGAATTGAAGTTTTACTCCCGTTTCTCATATAAAGTTACAATGTTATAGTGTCAACTTGGTGTCACGAGGCTTTGGTAGTTGAAGCCATAGAAATACGTGAGTTAGGATGGAAGGATGTGTGTGTCAAGGTAGGTGGTAAGAGCACGACTTTTCTTATGACATAAAGTATGAGTTTTTATATGCGGGTGTATATACTGTACATATGGTTACACCTTTATTTACCTGATTTGACTACAGCTATTTGCGAAAAAGTGTTTAAGTCCTGAATTTCAATACAGTATATTTATCTCATTAAAACATGTTACAGTGATTTAAGAAATTACATAATAGTTTACCTCCACACACAGATAAAGGTAATGTATGTGTTAAACTGAAAGAAAATCCACAGTAACTCGAGTGAAATTCATACAAGTAAGTTTCAGTATGCGATACAAATTTAAAAGACGAAGTTATTAGGAGACGCTGTGGTCTCGCTGGGATGTGATCTTGCGGGGTATTGTAGGTTCACAGATCAGTAATACCACGCACTTCTATTTTTAATATTTTCTTCACCTACGATTCTTTAAATTGTAAATCCAATTAGTATGTCGTGAATACTATCCCCTTTATTGTAAGATTTAATTATCATATTTTTTCGATTTACGAATATATTTAATGATGTGTCTACGTTTGATGTTATGTAATATTGTTAGGAAAAGGTCAGATCACTTTTTTTTTTCTGACACCAAGTTGTAATTGAGTATGAAAGTGATATTGTTGAGGAATTAAGCCGAAAATCACGATGGCGACTTACTGATTCATCAAAAAACTAATTGGTGAAAATTAATCATCGTGTTGTGACATTATTGTAAGACTTATTATTATATACTTTACTCTGATTATATACATATGTAGATAAACACAAGTAAACAAAGACAAGAAAACAGTCCAGACCTTTTCGAGTTTCTTTACATCTTCAAGGTATAAAGATGATGTGTCAGAGAGTTAATGGCCAAAGAATAAAAGTGCCTTCATTTTAATACACAGCGAAATAAAATCAGGACATTCTTTTTCGATATCTTTGTTTACATTTACCATGAGTGGAGGTGCAGACACATTCACAAGGAAAGATAATCAACCACAAATAACAACAATATCTTGACGGTCATAACACACTCAGGTAGGTAAAGTTATGATGTAATAGTGACCATAATCTTAAGGTTACTGAATATGTATGTGTTTAGTGATGAAAAGATCAAATTTGTGTTATCCATTATTGATCTTGAGGCTATTTTCTATTGTATGTCCAAATAATAGTTGATTCACTGACATTTTTATAAACCTAACCTTAAACGTATATAACTTTAATAAAATATTAATTTAACAAAATATAATTTTAACCAAACGTAACCTTAACCAAGCATAATCTTAAACGCACATAACTTTAACCGTACATAAATTCAACCTTACTTAATTTTAACCAAATATAACCTAAAGCTTTCCTAGCACTATCATGGATGGACTGTCAGCCGTTGGTACATTAATTATAGGTTTTCTTTATATATTAGTGAAGGAATGACTTCCATCTTTCTTGTTTCTCTTTTTAGGATAAAATGGAAATCTGTATCTTTGAAAATATACCAAATATGTTTAGGAAGTATTGAAGAAGTTTATTTGAGTGACATGTTTAGTAAAGTTGTTAATATCTAAACAAATATTTTAATTACTGTATATACTTCATTAACAATATTACTTACAAAAGTCACTATTATCTTATAACCAGGAAGTATTTAACAGAGGAAAGGTATTTTTTTATGAGTGATGATTTTCAACAATGGAGGAAATTACCGTGAAAACTTAAGACAAGGTTGAGCAACTGCCCTTGTTGATAGTTTATGTAATGATTGTGGTGGTTCATGCCAGGTCATCTTCTGCTACCGCTGGCTGCCGGTATATAGTCCGTCGTGGAGCCAGGCCAGGCACAGTCGTCGCTGGCACTCACACACGAGTGCCTTAACTTGACTCCAGCTTCCTCACATATCAGCGGATCGGCCTGAGAATCATCATGGTCTCCAAGACGGTGAGTTGTGTGTTGTATTAAAGGTTCATTATTATTCATTAAATTATACATCTTTTCAAGCAAAAATACAATGCATTTTAGGTTCATCAGATTATCAGCTGTATCTATAAACCAGCTCTCGGATTTTTGTAAGTTCCCAATAAGAGAAACGTGTTTACTTTAAATAGAAATGCATCCATGCAATAATTAGTTCATATATTAACACTGCATCAGATTATTCTCACCTGTAACTTATGATTTATTCTTTTACCAGTGTTGAGCTTCATCCATCCTCATGTTGTTGTTACTGTTGTGTTTCTCAGGTCATCGCCCTGTGGCTCCTGGCCGCCTCCTGTGCTGTCACCATGGCCAGCCCCGCACCTAGTGGTGGATATGGTGGAGGAGGACATGGTGGTGGGGGTGGTGGATATGGTGGCGGAGGCCGTGGAGGTGGATATGGTGGCGGTGGAGGTGGATATGGAGGTGGCGGCTATGGTGGCGGCGGACATGGAGGCGGCGGATATGGTGGCGGCGGACATGGTGGCGGCGGATATGGTGGTGGTGGATATGGTGGCGGTGGATATGGTGGCGGCGGATATGGAGGCGGCGGATATGGAGGCGGCGGATATGGTGG
This sequence comes from Homarus americanus, assembly GCF_018991925.1. NCBI lineage: Eukaryota > Metazoa > Arthropoda > Malacostraca > Decapoda > Nephropidae > Homarus > Homarus americanus. The sequence goes on from NW_024722227.1 coordinate 27,589,898, forward strand.
CGGATATGGAAAGTAAAAAGGTAAAGCATTTTCGGTGTCTGAACCAGCAACCATAATTTATAATAGTTTCTGACCAGAGGTAATGTGAGATGAACAGAAGATGAGTTTCCACACATCTTGATTCTCCTTTCACAATAACCACAAATACTTAGACAATAATAAAAGAAAATAAACTTCTATCTGCATTCATTTTGGAAGCAACAGTATTTCTTTCATTTCCTTACAATTAATAATAGGAAATGAGTTTGAAATATAAATTGTGATCCTTTATTTCAGAATATTACAAGATGCAGCAACAAAACTACAGTGAAAACGGTGACTGTAATATGCTGCAATGCGTCATATTAATAAACTGGATTTAAGTCTTTATTCCGTATAATTCTCTCTAACCTTCCCCACCTCACCTACACACAGGACCTCCATCAATAAAATACTTGATCAAAATATCTCTTATCTCGAACTGTAAAGTATTGCTAAATGTGAATAATTACTGATAACTATATATGTGTGTGAAAGTTTTTAATATATTGATCTATATAATAAAAGACAATTTAAATATACTTTTTGTCCTTTTTCCTGTTTATAAGGGATTAAGTTATCCTACTGAAGAGGTTTTGTTAACGTACTCATGGGGTTAAGTTATCTTACTCAAGTGGCTAAATTAACGTACTAAAGGGCTTAAGTTAACATACTGAAGACTTTAGGTTAACATATTCAAGGGGTTAAGTTATCCTACTAAAGAAGTTAAGTTAGTACTCAAAGGATTAAGTTATCCTACTCAAGGGTTTAAGTTAACATACTCAAGGGGTTAAGTTAACGTACTCAAGGGTTACTATATCACATACTTTACCTTACGTTACCTGTACACCTCAAGACAGGTATTCAAGGTAAAGTAATTAGAGACCCTTAAAAGTTAAAACATAAGCTTGAAACAATTAATCTGTTTTAATCAGTTCATATAAGAAACTATAATACCATCCTTATTTAACATATCATACTGACACAAGCGGGAGAATTCTGATATTATGACTTTGAGCTGAAAATACTGTTAAGGGGAATATATAGAGGCATCTCAGACCTGTTTATAAATCCAGAGTTTATACAGAAATATCATTGACGGTACAACTTTAAACACGAGTTATAGCCACAATAAGTAAATGATGTAGTGTTATTAAAACGTTATATTTACACGATATGAGTAGATGTGTCCCTAGAAACAACTAGACCTATGATTAATGAAATATTATTGGAACACAAATGCTTTATTTCAACGTATAATACTCGACATATACTAAACTCTTATAAAATATTGGATTTTGTTAGTTTGGGTTCATCATTTGTTGTCAAGTATCTGGTAAAAAATATATAGAACCTTAGGGATGTATTTTGTTTTTAGTTATAATATTATTGTTGCTTATTATAGTTACTAGAGAATTTACTGATCTAGATTCTTATTTAGAACTCGTATTGTCAAAATGTTGTAATACGCTACAAAAATCTACATCGAGATTAAATAAACCCAATTAACCACTGGCAAATTTATTAGGAAATATTAACGAATTTAGTGAAGTGATTAATTATTTCAATATAATCTCTTCTAAAGGCTAAAATATATGAGAAAAATATACTCGGTCAATAATAACAGTTCCAATAATGTTTTTCTTTCCCGCCAAATATTGAACCTTAAACTCCTATATACTGAGAGAATACTTTTATACGTTCATTGGCTCATATAGTATATCTTTTATTTCTTGTTTCTGTTTTGTTCAATAAATTTTTGTGTTTCATTAATATGTCACCTAATTTCTGGTTTGTAAGATAAAGTTTTAATCGTGTAGTTCTGTTCGTCAACATTCGCGTCCTGTTCAGTTAGTTGTAGTGTTGTGTTTATGATATTAGTAAAGCAGATGATATCACGTTGATATCTAGTCATCGCTCCAGGAGATAAAACAATATTACCCTATAAACAGGAAAAAAGGACAAAAAAGTGTATTTAAATTGTCTTTTATTATATAGATCAATATATTAAAAACTTTCACACATATATATAGTTATCAGTAATTATTCACATTTAGCAATACTTTACAGTTCGAGATATGGAATATTTTGATCAAGTATTTTATTGATGGAGGTCGAGTGTGTGGGTGAGGTGGGGAAGGTTAGAGAGAATTATACGGAATAAGGACTTAAAACCAGTTTATTAATATGACGCATTGCAGCATATTACAGTAACCGTTTTCACCGTAGTTTTGTTGCTGCATCTTGTAATATTCTGAAATAAAGGATCACAATTTATATTTCAAACTCATTTCCTATTATTAATTGTAATGAAATGAGAATCAAGATGTGTGTAAACTCCTCTTCTGTTCATCTCACATTACCTCTGGTCAGAAACTATTATAAATTATGGTTGCTGGTTCAGACACCCAAAATGCTTTACCTTTTTACTTTCCATATCCGCCACCATATCCGCCGCCTCCATATCCGCCGCCTCCATATCCGCCGCCACCATATCCACCGCCACCATATCCACCACCACCATATCCGCCGCCACCATGTCCGCCACCACCATATCCGCCGCCTCCATGTCCGCCGCCACCAGAGCCGCCACCTCCATATCCACCTCCACCGCCACCATATCCACCACCACCATATCCGCCGCCACCATGTCCGCCACCACCATAGCCGCCGCCTCCATATCCACCTCCACCGCCACCATGTCCTCCTCCACCATATCCACCACTAGGTGCGGGGCTGGCCATGGTGACAGCACAGGAGGCGGCCAGGAGCCACAGGGCGATGACCTGAGAAACACAACAGTAACAACAACATGAGGATGGATGAAGCTCAACACTGGTAAAATAATAAATCATAAGTTACAGGTGAGAATAATCTGATGCAGTGTTAATATATGAACTAATTATTGCATGGATGAATTTCTATTTAAAGTAAACACGTTTCTCTTATTGGGAGCTTACAAAAATCCGAGAGCTGGTTTATAGATACAGCTGATAATCTGATGAACCTAAAATGCATTGTATTTTTACTTGAAAAGATGTATAATTTAATGAATAATAATGAACCTTTAATACAACACACAACTCACCGTCTTGGAGACCATGATGATTCTCAGGTCGATCCGCTGATAGGTGAGGAAGCTGGAGACAAGTTAAGGCACTCGTGTGTGAGTGCCAGCGACGACTGTGCCTGGCCTGGCTCCACGACGGACTATATACCGGCAGCCAGCGGTAGCAGAAGATGACCTGGCATGAACCACCACAATCATTACATAAACTATCAACAAGGGCAGTTGCTCAACCTTGTCTTAAGTTTTCGCGGTGATTTCCTCCATTGTTCAAAATCATCACTCTTAAAAAAATACCTTTCCTCTGTTAAATACTTCCTGGTTATAAGATAATAGTGACTTTTGTAAGTAATATTGCTAATGAAGTATATACAGTAATTAAAATATTTGTTTAGATATTAACAACTTTACTAAACATGTCACTCAAATAAACCTCTTCAATACTTCCTAAACATATTTGGTATATTTTCAAAGATACAGATTTCCATTTTATCCTAAAAAGAGAAACAAGAAAGATGGAAGTCATTCCTTCACTAATATATAAAGAAAACCTATAATTAATGTACCAACGGCTGACAGTCCATCCATGATAGTGCTAGGAAAGCTTTAGGTTATTTGGTTAAAATTAAGTAAGGTTGAATTTATGTACGGTTAAAGTTATGTGCGTTTAAGATTATGCTTGGTTAAGATTATGTTTGGTTAAAATTATATTTTGTTAGATTTATATTTTGTTAAAGTTATATAAGGTTAAGGTTAGGTTTATAAAAATGTCAGTGAATCAACTATTATTTGGACATACAATAGAAAATAGCCTCAAGATCAATAATGGATAACACGAATTCGATCTTTTCATCACTAAACACATACATATTCAGTAACCTTAAGATTATGGTCACTATTACATCATAACTTTATTGAGTCCCGGCTCCCAGACGAGGGTCAACTCACAGAAGTGGGGTCTGGCTACACCTTCTTCTGGAAGGGTAAGCCTGCTGCAGAGAGAAAGCGCATTTATGGAGTTGACTTTGCCATCCACCAACATATCCTACACAGGCAAACTGAAATGCCTATTGGGATCAACGAGCGCCTCATGACGCTCCGAGTCCCACTGAATCACTCACGTCATGCCTTTTTCACCAGTGCATACGCCGACCTCGACAGACTGCTAACCTCTATCCCCAGAGAAGATAAGGTTGTGCTCCTTGGTGACTTCAATGCCAGAGTTGGCAGAGATGCTGACATTTGGCAGGAAACCATAGGGAGAAATGGACTAGGCAGGTGTAATCGCTAATCCCAATTGCCTACTCCTCCTCAGCAAGTGTGCTGCACACAACCTCACTATCACCAATAACTTGTTTAGGCAGGCCGACAAGTTCAAGGGTTCGTGGCAACACCCACGATCCAAACACTGGCATCTCATTGACTACATCATTGTCAGAGAAAGAGATCGCTGAGATGTCCTCATCACCCGTTCCATGCGTGGCTCGGACCTCTATGACACTGATCATCGGCATGTCAGAGCCAAGCTGTCACTCCACGTCGTCCCAAAACGGCGAAGGCAGCAAGCCTCCCGAAGAGGTTTTAACACTAAGCATCTGGAAGAGACAGCACATGTTTTTAGAGAGTAGCTCAAACATGGGCTGATAAACAACCCGACAAAAAACAACCCAAATCCCAGTGCCGAATGGGATATTCTCGACACTGTCATAAAAATAAAAAGCCTGCAGGTAGACCCTCGGCCAGATCGAAAGAATACACCAAGACTGGTTTGATGAAAATGACCTGGCAATCAAAGTACTCGTCGACGATAAACGTGCTGCTTTAACTGACTGGCAGAACAACTCTCAGTTTCGGACCATAGCCGATACCTTCCGCAAGAAGCAAGTGGCGGCCCAACGAGAACTTTGCAATCTAAAAGAATGACTGGTTTAAAAATAAAACATGTGAAGCACAAAAATTTGCAGATCAGCACAAGATGCTCGAATTTTTCAATTCCACGAAAACATTCTGTTGGCCAATCACTCGTGGCGCAGCCACCCTCCGCTCATCCGAGGGTAACTCCATAATTAATGATGATGAATGCTTCAATTCTCTTTTACATTTTCTTGGCTGCCTTCCTTACTCGTGCCAGCGCCAATTTAGCCAGAGGGGTGGACATCGCGTACCGGATGCAGGGTCATTTCAATATAACACGATTCCAGACAGGAAGAAAGGTGTTGGCAGCTTCTCGTGCTGAACTTTAGTATGCAGACGACCTAACCCTTGTCGCTCACACTGAACGCGACCTACAGAGATCTTGAACACCTATGCAGATGCGTATACGTACACACTTCTACCTAGAGGTGAATGTACGTAAGACTCAGATTCTCTTTGAGCCTGCCCCTGGTTCAGCCACACCTCCACCATCCATCTAGTTTAACGGTACTACCCTCTCTAATGTTACCCACTTTCGGTATCTCGGCTCCCACCTGTCCACCACCGCGGACATCGATGAAGAGATTCAACATCGGATCAGATGTGGATCTCATGCCTTTAACAGACTCCGTACCCGTGTCTTCAGCTGTAGGGAGCTGAAATTATCTACAAAGTTGCACGAATATCGATCAGTGGTCCTCCCCACCCTGCTATATGGTAACGAGACAATGGGTCACATGGAGGAGGCACATCGAGGCACTTGAAAACTTTCACCAACGTAGTCTACGTTCCCTCCTCCGAGTTTGCTGGGGACAAGAGAGCAAATGCCAGTATTCTTGTTGACACCAACTGAAGGAGCATTATCCATGAACAACTATGCTGGACTGGCCATGTTACCCGCATGGACGACAGTAGACTGCCAAAGCAGCTACTTTAACGTCACTTAACGATTAGTAAACGTAACGCCGGCCGGCAACTGAAAAGGTATAAGGATACACTTAAGACAAACCTGAAGAAGTGGTAAATTGACCACATCACCTGGGAGACGATTACTCCACACCGTAACGCTTGGAGGAGCACCACACAAGAAGGTGTCAATACTTTCGAGTTACCCCGACTGCATAACGAGGCAGACAAGCGCCAATGCCGGAAAGACGCTTCCGCTGCCCCTCCTGCATTTGATTTAACCCCCAGCATGTGCAACATCTGTGATCGAGTCTGCCGGTCCCGTGTCGGCTTCTTTAGTTTCCTTAGAACTCACCAACTTAGGTGACATCCTTAATAACTCATATCATAGTATCATAGCTGGATGATCGTCAAACTCGATTCCGAGTGACAGCAAAGTAGTAGGTGTGAGGTTAAGTGAGGTTAAGTTAAGTTTAGTTAGCATTGTGTAAAGAGGGAGAGTGTGAGTTTAGATTAGGTTAGTACAGAGGAGTGTGGGTCAAACAAGACGATGAAGCAGAGATGCTACTGTCAGATATATACTGTATCTCTACTAACACTATTATGGCTGGACTGTCATCTACTAATACATACCTTTAAGCTGAATCAACATGTCAGTGATTGGCTGGATTATAAGTTTTTTTTATTGCGTTTTAATACAAAAAAAAAATCAAACATAAAAGAAAAACCCTGACTTTTGAAAATATTTGGGAATAACGTTAAAAAATTTACATTGGAAAAATTTGTGAAAGAAATTATCCAATTAATACAAGACCAAAAGTGTTATTATAATTCATTAAATTCGTATAACCAGGAAATGATTTACAATAAAAAGAAAATTTTTAAGGGTGATGATTTTGAACAATGTTGAGAATTACCGTGAGAAACTGCCCTTGTTGACTGTTGGTGTCTGATGTGTGCAATGTTTGCGATGGTTCACGCTAGGTGCTGCTGCTGTGCTGGCTGCCGGTATATAGTCCGTCGTGGAGCCAGGCCAGGCACAGTCGTCGCTGGCACTCACACACGAGTGCCTTAGCTTCCTTAACTTCCTCACTTATCAGAGGACCGACCTGAGAATCACCATGGTCTCCAAGACGGTGAGTTGACTGTAGTACTTACTATAGGGTTCACAGTTATATTTCACAAATCAGTTTATATATGAAGTATAAAACATGGCACAGCAACCTATAAGTGCAAATTTATATAAACCAATCATTTTAGGGCGTACCGCAGCAAGTTCAGCCGATTTATGACTTCCTTTTAATTGACCACATGGAGGGATTGTATTCAGTTTCCTTGAAAAAGGTTCTCACTCTTGAGGTAAAAACGATATATTTGCAATACTGGATTACTTGTAGGCTATGTTAGATTAGCATATCGCTTTAAATCAATAGCTATTAACCTCGATAATTCTGGTGTGAAAGAAAATCTCTGCTGCATTGAAACCACTAAAAGATTTCAATATTGTAACTTTAATATTGCATAACTTTACACCAGTTCTCCCTGACCAGTGTTGAGCTTCATCCATCCTCATGTTGTTGTTTCTGTTGTGTTTCTCAGGTCATCGCCCTGTGGCTCCTGGCCGCCTCCTGTGTTGTCACCATGGCCAGCCCCGCACCCAGTGGTGGATATGGTGGAGGAGGACATGGTGGTGGGGGTGGTGGATATGGTGGAGGAGGACATGGTGGTGGGGGTGGATATGGTGGTGGTGGATATGGTGGCGGTCGCCGCAGTGGATATGGCGGCGGTGGATATGGAGGCGGCGGTCGCGGCGGTGGATATGGAGGCGGCGGATATGGTGGTGGTGGATATGGAGGCGGCGGCCGCGGCGGTGGATATGGTGGCGGTGGTGGTGGTGGATATGGCGGTGGTGGATATGGCGGTGGTGGATATGGCGGCGGAGGCTATGGTGGTGGTGGGTATGGTGGTTACGGGAAGTAAAATGGTAAATTTAAAAGAAATACCACAAACAAAACCATAAATCACAGTGAATATAAACCACAATATATAGTACATACTTAGATCATATATTACACCATTGAGATAATTATAATATATATACGAACATAATGTATATAATAAAACCTAATATTTATTCTACGACAAAATATTTCTCATGGCAAGTCAATAAGAAATATGTCAATGATTGTAGTAGTAGTTAGTAAAAGTTAATCAAGAGAACTAAGAATAGATTTCCTGCTATTCAGAACATCGCCAGAACACTCAGCTGTACAATCAATAACATAAATGTTTGTTTAAGAAGATGTGGTAACCAATATGAATAAATTTTGTTCTATAAACACCTTTTATTTCCTCAATATGAAAAAAAATCGTTCTATAATTTCCTTCTGTTTCTGTAATATGTATAAAATATGTTTGATAGATTTTTTTTTTTTTACTTTTTCATCCTCCCTTCTCGTGTCTTCCCCCCTCCCCCTCTCCCCCTCTCCCCTCCTCCTCTCCCCCTCTCCCCTACCTCCCGACCCCCATAAAAAAATCACCCCCAAAAAACTCTTCTCACATGATCATAATATTTAAATTTCGACTCATATTTAAGAAACAGACTATAATCAAGACTATACCACATAAGTACACATAACTTTAGAGCCAAAATTATATCATCGTCTAATTTCTCTCACTAAATCTTTGTTCTACTCTTTCTCTTGATCATGATTGTTTGTAATTCGCGTCGTGGACAGGTAGAAAAGCGTCTTAATTAATGAACTGTTACCTGCAGTCTAATACCTGATGAAGGACAAAAACCCTATAATAAAAAAAAATGAATAATAAATTATGAAATAGTCTCGCAAAGAACTATAATTAATGAAATAGTAAAATGGATTATATTACTAAAAATAAAACCTAGAATAAACTTAAACACAAATGGATAATGTTTATCACCCAACGACAGCTAGAAGATAATAAATGAAAACAAAAATAGCACGAGGAAAGAAATCATAGAGAACACCGCACGACACATAACATAAGATATTTCTTACAATTGAGACATCTTGTGGTCTAACACACACACACACACGCACTCGAAAAATCCTTTCAGCAGAGATTGTTTGGTTCGCCTTGTTGACAATTTGAGCTCAACACACTGTAGCTCCTGACCAAGTTGTTTCTCAGCCATTGTTTTTGTTTAATCTTTTCTTCTTGTTATTTCTTCTTATCCATTACGTTTGTTACTTTCATTAATTCCTCGAAGATTCACTAAATTCTATACATATTCTCCATTTTATTTACGTCGACTTTCATTACTTGTTGAGCTGTTTCTATTTTACGTTTAAGACGATATTTTCAACTTTAATTTCTTTATATAAAACTACCATTATCTTCCAGTTCCAAGTCTATTTAATTCCCTTTCAAACAGAAAAAAAAATATGATTTATTAAGTCACATTTAAAATGGAAATGTGGGTTCGAATTCTAAAACACTGACGTTCGTTTTTTTGTCCATTACAATTGCGTTATTTTAAGTTCCTGTATTTATATAAGAAATCTCTGTAACAACCTTCGTGTATACGCATCGACTCAAGCTGTAATATAAAGCTAAATATACAAAACATGTACTCAATATACATGATAATTTTAAGGGAATGACAAGGAAGGTAATTAATCACAGGTAATATGTTTATAAGACAAGGTAACATCCCCGGGAAGTAAAGATGTTATGGCGGATACACACACAGGAAGATATAAACAAGAAATATATGATAAATAAATTAACAGAAGGAAAAGGAGATATTGTTTACAAATAAGATTAAACAGGATTTTATTCTTGACTAATATTTATAGAAAAGTATAAATCAAATATATTACCTCACAGACGAGGACTCATCAGACGCGTTAGACACAATAGAATGTTAGTGGTTGAAGATGGGTGGCCTTACTGTCCTTGGCGTGTGGGGGAATGTTGATCATCCTTGAGAGACACTGATCATCTTTACTACTGTTTATAATAATGATAATAATAATAATAATAATAATAATAATAATAATAATAATAATAATAATAATAATAATAATAAGCTATATTTCGGAAACATAGACCTTAAGTACACAGCAAAAAATTTGAAAAATAAATAATTACTTCGAAATAAAATCATAATGGAAAAATAGTATCACCTACAGGATTTTCACCCCAGTTTTTTTCACCTAAAGATTAACCACCCTAATACGATATGATCGGGGGAAGGGTAGACTACGTTAGGTTAGGTTAGGTTTGGTTAGGTTAGGTTGGTTGGTTGGTTGGTTAATCTTTAGGTAAAATAAGCTGGGGCGAAAATTTTTCAGATGATTCGGAAAATGTATGCATAGCGTAAATTATAGTATACAGGAAAGACACTACTTAACCACGTGTGTACGGGTTCCCCTCTAAACCAAATAAAATATTAAGAATGGCGTCCCCACAGTGAAGGGGTTAATGAATAAAAAGAAATCAAGAAAAAATAACCCAATAGCAATCACTACTACCATAATTATCATCCTTAGGTTAAGTTCAGTTTGTTTAATGTTAAGAGCTGGTGCTGTCTATCTCTGCCAACACTGTTTTGCCTGGCACTTATCTTTATCTTCAAGGCTTGTAGTTTGGTTTAAAAAAGTACTGTAAGTCAATTTATCAGTTTTAAACCCACATACATTTAATGAGAGTTTGTGTCTTACCCTATCACGCCACACAGTCAATAATATGAGTGACATGATTGTAAGAATGAACGTAGAATGAAACCAAAGGCAAGATGACACGGAGCATATTCATTAGAAGGTTTGGCTTTAGATAGTAACGCGATTGTAACAGGAAGCGTTTAACAATACCAGAACATTTTAATTTTGAGGAACGTGTGGACAATAGTTACTTGGCCATATGACAGCTCAAGAGAAGGTGGTGTAACTGTTGGTTTGGTGGTGGGGTACGGTATGTGTAGATCATGCCAGGTCATCCCCTGCTGCTGCTGCTGTGCTGGCTGCCGGTATATAGTCCGTCGTGGAGCCAGGCCAGGCACAGTCGTCGCTGGCGCTCACACACGAGTGCCTTAACTTGTCTCCAGCTTCCTCATCTATCAGAGGACCAACCTGAGAATCATCATGGTCTCCAAGACGGTGAGTTGACTGTAGTATACTTACAATTTACTTGCTGCCAAACACTTGCTCAATATGGGTTAATAACTGGTATAAAAAATACTCAGAAATACCGAATAACGACATATTTAATCAAATCAATAGAACCATATTTTTTTTACTGTCGCACACATTGCCTTTATAATAATGACGAATAAGTATTTTTCCTGTCTCCGTAAATCACAACATCATTGAGTATGTAAGAAAATGTCATTATTATATCTTATTTCCCATAACATACAACATTCTATAGATACCTGACCCGTGTTGAGCTTCATCCATCCTCATGTTGTTGTTTCTGTTGTGTTTCTCAGGTCATCGCCCTGTGGCTCCTGGCCGCCTCCTGTGTTGTCACCATGGCCAGCCCCGCACCTAGTGGTGGATATGGTGGAGGAGGACATGGTGGTGGGGGTGGTGGATATGGTGGCGGGGGCCGTGGAGGTGGATATGGCGGCGGTGGATATGGTGGAGGCGGGTATGGCGGAGGAGGACGTGGTGGTGGATACGGTGGAGGCGGAGGTTATGGCGGCGGCTATGGTGGCGGCGGATATGGTGGTGGACGTGGTGGCGGCTATGGTGGCGGACGTGGTGGCGGTGGGTATGGTGGTGGACGTGGTGGCGGTGGCGGCTATGGTGGCGGCGGATATGGTGGTGGACGTGGTGGTGGTGGAGGCTATGGTGGCGGCGGATATAGTGGATATGGCAAGTAAAAAAGGTGAGTCTCGTCGATGTGTCAACCACCTGCACAAAACAATAACATCTCCCATAATACATAGACCAACAGAGACTACATATAAATAACATTGTATTTTTCTCTAGGCTTTACAGTGTCTCGTTCCATGGTCCGTATACATGCATTTAAAACTAAAATTCTTACTTATCATTTTTGTTTTTATTCATAATCAATAAAAATAAATTAATAATACAATAAAAAATCAGTTAATAGTTATCTTGATATGTCGTGTTTTTTTTTCATATTTCAGAACAGTACAAGAAGAAGCAGCTACATTCCACTAACAACATATTTGGAATTATCTCTTATTTTTATCAATAGACTGTGACGCCTCTTGTAAATAAAGTTACAATATAAATCCCACTTTATTTTTTTTTTAGCTTCGTACCTTTACCCACCAGTCCATCATATCTCCGTAAAACTTCACACTGTGGGTTTTAATTTGTGTTAGCCAAATGAAATATTAAAAGTAGCGTCCCCGTAGTGAAGGGATTAATGGTGATAATATACTAAGCAGTTATGAATACAATTTTGTAATTATGGATGTTCTAATTTACATGAGTTGGATTATTGGCTGGGGTTAAGAATCTATGAATGAATGAGATTTCGTAATACATGCGTCTTAAACACGTCACTAAATAATGAAACTCTCTGAGAACAACACTGCATTAAAGGTAACTATGGTTGGTGTAAGTGAGTGGTCTGAAAATCCTTGAGGAACACTTAAGGGGTCTGTGTTCTCACCTTGGGTAATTATTATACGGCCATGTTTATGTTAATCAATTTGTGAATGGTTCGTTTCATGTAATCATGATCGCTATTTTATTTATATTTGGATAGACTACCTATGACATTAACTCGACTTGTAAACAAGAATATGTCACACACACACACACACACACGCACGCACTACTTCCTTGATCACCGGAGGGTCAAGACCTATTCCGCGCCGACTGCTGCGGCGGCAGCTGCCCTGACCAATGTTGCCCCCCCCCCCTCTCGGGACGTCAACAAAATCCCCCCAAAAGGGACAATTTACTTTCAGAAAGGATTGGGATCAGTGTTGAACAGTGATGAACAGTTTTTAAGCCAGTGAATTCAGCACTAGACAGTACCAGCGAGAACCGTGACCCACCAGTGAGGTCCACACCCAGAAATAAGCACCCCGGGGAACCGACCACTATCTCCTGACCAGGCGGTGTTAATCAGTTCACTCCGGGAACAACCGTGGGTCGGCGTTACACCTGACCTTTGATAACACAACACTACTTAACAAAGAGTGAGGTACTGTGACTCCACCCCACACCACCCAGTGTCTCCAAGACCACGTGAGGTCCTTCATATCAACACCTAAGGACAAGTCACTGCACCAAGTGGCCAACGTGACCTCACACAGTAGGGCAAGAAACCAGCTCGGGCCATCAACTGTAAACTATAATTTGTATGTTCAATTCATGTTTCTTCTCCTTTTAGTAATGAAAGCTTTTGTTAAACGTCCCACCCAACCCCAAGGCTTTGAATGTAATGTCATTTCTGTCCAATGTATATTTTCAGCCTTCGGCTGCTGAACTTTTTCAATAAACTATTAATTATTATTATTATTATTATTATTATTATTATTATTATTATTATTATTATTATTATTATTATTATTATTATTATTATTATTATTATTATTATTATTATTATTATTATTGTTATTATTATTATTATTATTATTATTATTATTATTATTATTATTCCACACATCCCTCATGAGTTGAGGATGCATTCGGTGATGCTCCGCTGAGACGGCCGAGGTCCTTTAGATCATGTAGGCAGCTGACAGGGTTGGTTTGTTGCCCCCCCTTCCCTTATCTCCTCCTCCCCTCAAGATTTAACAACACGCACAACTGATCTACAAATGTGACAATTTCAACTCAAAGGAAATAGAAACAACTGTTAGACAGTGACAAGTCGATGCCTTGCGGTCAGTGGTCATGGCCTCTCCAAACCTGACCACTTACCACCTAACACCCACCACCACAATAACACCAGATATAATACCAACGCTCACAGCTACACTAATTGAGATATAAGAAATTTAAACTACACAAGGTGAGAAACGAGAGCGTCCAACTCCACCAGGTGAGAAAGGAGAATTCCCAACAACATAACATCAGATGAGAAACAAGAACCCTCTTGTATAAGCATCTGAAGGGGCACTATTCAGTCGAGTGTCCTTACTTGGAGCTGGCGGACGCTCGCCCCATAAGGGGTCACAGCTCAAGATTGAAGAAGCCTCAAGTCCAGAAAACTGTGAGGGCAAACTTTTTCGGAGTGAGAGTTATGAACTTTTGGAACAATCTGCCAGAAAGTGTTGTGACGGCACCGAGTGTGAGCTCTTTTTCAATTTAACACTTGACCAACACTGGAGCAGGTTCAGATACATTCAGGAGCCGGTGTATGCCCAGTACTTGCCAACAGTGCGTAACAGAGACGTGACCGATCGCCCAAGCGGCTAACGAGCCGATCAGTGGTGAAGAGGATAAAGTAAGAACCCTCTCAACACCCTGTGAGGTGAGAGACCTGGCAACTAGGACCGTGTGGTGGAAGTGTAAACACCACAGATTGTGACAAGCCGGAGACCAGGGCTGCACCTTGGTATGGAACCTTCTGCACCTAGGGAAGGCTCCACTTTCAACTCCCCAAACAGTTTACAACACCGGCTGGCCTGCGACCAACGAGATTACTTCCATATCTGTAGTTAATTTATCTGTTAATCCATGTTGGTTCTCTTTTGTATTGAAAGCTTTTGTTAATCAAGTGACTCACTCCCCAATTTCACTATATGTAACTTTTATCATCTCTGTTTATTGTACATTTTCAACCTTTTGGCTCCCATGTTCTCTCAATAAACCGTTCATTATTGTTATTATTATTATTATTATTATTATTATTATTATTATTATTATTATTATTATTATTATTATACACACACACACACACACACACACACACACACACACACACACGACTACAACCAAACGGAACGGAACAAAACAAAGAACTACTGTAGGATAAAAAGTAAATGAACTCCTTTGAACATTATAACAAAATGGATTAAATTTGCCTGGAGTAAAAGTAGTGAACGAAAATGAATGAAGTAAAGTTAAAAGATAATTGTTTGTAACTTTTCTGTGTGATCAATTGAATGAGTGACTCGTCCATTTTTTTCTATTAATGAGAAAGTGTAGATTATTGTGGTCAAGTTGCTGTGTTCTGTCTTCCTTCTTCCCACACTTTTCTTCCCTCTCTCATACTCAGTTCTTTATTAACTTTTTCTGTCTATCATTTGAGCGATATTTCTTCTATTTTTCACTTGCAGAAACGGCTCATTCGCTAGGCCATGGTAGGACGCCACCCTCCGGGAGGCTCCACATTGTTTCACTGTTCAGTCCCCAAAACTTCTTCTTCCATCAATAGTTCATAAACGGTGTATGTAAGTTCCACCATGTTTTTCACTACAACGGTACAGCAAAGTATATTTTTTTAGCATTAAACTGTTATTATTTTATTGTCTAATCATCACTCCATATAACACCACCCATCATCACTACATATCACCAACCATCATCATCACTACATATAACACCATCCATCATCACTACATATAACACCATCCATCACTCACTATCACTATAAACACCACCCATCATCACTACATATAACACCACCCATCATCACTCATCCATCATACACATATAACACCATCCATCATCACTACATATAACACCATCCATCATCACTACATATAACACCATCCATCATCACTACATATAACACCATCCATCATCACTACATATAACATCATCACTACATATAACACCATCCATCATCACTACATATAACACCATCCATCATCACTACATATAACACCATCCATCATCACTACATATAACACCATCCATCATCACTACATATAACACCATCCATCATCACTACATATAACACCATCCATCATCACTACATATAACACCATCCATCATCACTACATATAACACCACCCATCATCACTACATATAACACCATCCATCATCACTACAGATCGGTAAAGTAGTTTCCGAGATTCTCATGCGGACACACACACACACAAACAGACAGACATACTTCTTTGTTTTATATAGATATAGATTAGTCAAGTTATTCCGGTTTTATTTTTTGTGGTTTCATTCTAAATTGTTTATTAGTTATTGTTTATTTAGTGCCTTTTATTATAAGTTGTATTTCATTCCGTGGCCTCAGTATTGTCCCCTGAGGTATAGTATAAGAGAAAACGAATTATTTCTTCTCATTTTAGGTATAACTGCTTGAAAATAACCTGTGGGAGAGACGACGATGAAGTGGGAGAGATATCAATTATAGTGATGTGTTTAGATAGATTATATACTGTAGGTGTAGTAATTTTTTGTGAGTTATTCTTAGGTAATACTTAATAACAGCAGTATGTTTGTAGTCAATAATTCTTAGATAATAGCTAACAAGAACACAAAAATCTTCACGCATTCTTTCTGCGTTTACATTGAAGTGATTTTTTTTAGATAATGCAGAAAGAGATAAAATTAGTGTTACTATCAGATCTAATCACAAAGACGTCCTGTTACTAGAAATTACAAAAGATATTTGAAGTAGGACGTTCTACACTGTTACAGATCACGTGATTCAGGATAAACGCTGTGTGGTAGAGAATTCCACATAAAAACGATCATAGTTGATTAATGGAAGGTTTCAACTAGTGTAAAATTGAAGTATCTAACATTCTTTGGAAGGGGTTTACAAAACGTGTTTAATGCAGAAGTTATGACTCGGTAAACTTCTAAAAACACCGAAACAAAACAGCATCAAGGTTAAAGAGTTTAATGGGGTTTGTTATGGAGTTTAAGGCCATAGGGTGAGGAGGAATAAGATAATAGTTGTATATGGGTGTTTATTTAACATGGAGAATCACAGCATGAAAACACAACATCAGGAGACCAGTCAGCGTTTTCTGTTGTACTTCGAAGTCTCTCCTTGTGTTGCCCTGGAATACAAAAATATATCAGATTTCGGTGTCAATCTTCTGAATGACAATGAGAATAAAAAAAAGAAAAATATTTGATAATAAAAAGATGAAATGTCATGAATCTCTGTACTGAAAACAAACTTACCGCTTTATTTTCCATAGCCGCCATATCCACCGCCACGACCACCGCCGCCATAGCCACCACCACGGCCGCCACCACCACCACCACCACCGCCACCATATCCACCGCCGCGGCCGCCGCCTCCATATCCACCACCACCATATCCGCCGCCTCCATATCCACCGCCGCGACCGCCGCCTCCATATCCACCGCCGCGGCCGCCGCCTCCATATCCACCGCCGCCATGTCCGCCGCCGCCGCCGCCGCCGCCGCCGCCATATCCACCTCCACGGCCCCCGCCACCATATCCACCACCCCCACCACCATGTCCTCCTCCACCATATCCACCACTAGGTGCGGGGCTGGCCATGGTGACAACACAGCAGGCGGCCAGGAGCCACAGGGCGATGACCTGAGAAACACAACAGAAACAACAACATGAGGATGGATGAAGCTCAACACTGGTCAGGGAGAACTGGTGTAAAGTTGTCAAACGATCAAATATAACATTAATACTAGAATCATGATACAGAGATGATCTGGAGACGGATATGTCAACGACGGAAGTAACAAGAGAGAAAGAAAATGATTGATAACTGTGGAGAAGGAAACAGAAAGACACTCCAGGATGAATTTAAGATTACAAGAAGATGATACAAGAGAAAAATCATAAGTGTCAGAGTTCATGTGTACACCACTTAACAAATACTGTACAGTGTTGAGGAGGTACAGTTAACCCGTACGCTATAAAACCTTAGTTGCTGAAGATATTTCCCCAAATAATTTCAATAATAAGAACAACGCTGTAGTCAACTCACCGTCTTGGAGACCATGATGATTCTCAGGTCGATCTTCTGATAGGTGAGGAAGCTGGAGACAAGTGAAGGCACTCGTGTGTGAGCGCCAGCGACGACTGTGCCTGGCCTGACTCCACGACGGACTATATACCGGCATCCAGGAGCAGGGGATGACCTGGCATGATCCATCACAAAGACGGCTCATACGACAACACTAGCTGACAAGGCCGGTTTCTCAACTCACTCTTAAATTGTCACGTGATTCCCACTATTGTTGAAGTCAATCAGTGCTAAAAGCGGTGTTCATATTGGTTGGTTCTTCTCGGTGTCATAAATATTATTTCTAACTGGGTCGTCTCGGTAGATCCCGAAATAACGTTCCTTCAGTTGTGATACACGAACTTATAGTGTTCTTTTAGCGGTATATCGTAGACAGAAGGAACCCTTTTATCGTAGACAGAAGGAACCCTTTTATCGTAGGCAGAAGGAACCCTTTTATCGTAGACAGAAGGAACCCTTTTATCGTAGACAGAAGGAACCCTTTTATCGTAGACAGACGGAACCCTTTTATCGTAGACAGAAGGAACCCTTTTATCGTAGACAGAAGGAACCCTTTTATCGTAGACAGAAGGAACCCTTTTATCGTAGACAGAAGGAACCCATTCATCCTAAAACTATATCTTGCGCTTGTGAGACCTCATTTGAATTACGCAGTTCATTTCTGGTCACCGTACTACAGAATGGCTATAGAATCCCGAGAAAGTATTTAGAGGAGAATGACAAGACTAATCCCGGGAATTATGAACCTCGAAAGACGTACAGTGAGGGTCGATATGCTCGAGGTGTATAAATTAAAGTCAGGGTTAAACAAAGGTGATATAACAAAGGTACTCAAATTATCCAACCAGGAACGAACTCGTAGCAATGGTTTTAAATTAGACAAATTTAAATTTAGGCGCAAAATAGGTAAACACTGGTTTGGAAATAGAGTAGTGGATGAGTGAAACAAGTTACCAAATATCACCATTAACTCGAACACGCTGGATAGCTTCAAACATAGGTTGGATAAGTGATAGGGGTTGGGTATAAACGGTACTGCCCAGTATGGGCCAATAGGCCCGTTGCAGTTTCCTCCATTCTTATCTTTTTATGTTCTTTATTGACAAAAAAACACACTTAAATTCAGATATTATTGTGACTTCAGCAGCGCTGTGGGAACTACATACATCAACATATCACCAGTTAGTCAGTGAGGAAACTCGCTGATTGGACTGTCTAATACAAGTAGGTGTGTGGATATAACAACTTGATGTGACGAGGGATTAATCAAGTTTTAAGAAGAGGAAGAAAAAGGAATAACAGAGACTTGAAAAAAAAAACTTTACAAACAGACGCTGATCATCCTGACACGTGAGGCAAGCTGGCGTCATGGATAAGGTGCGAGTGGCTCCGTACCCAAGGTTAGGTTAGGTTAGGTTTGGATAAGTTAGATCAGGTTTGGCTAAATTAAGTAATAATATTCTAGGCTTGGTAAGGCAAGTAAATATATTTAAACAACTGAAAATATCACTTCAATATAACACTTCGCTACACTTCATTGTCTATAAATGCAACAATTAACACAATGCAGATCTGAGGGTCAGTTCCACCTAGTGCTCCTGAACACTGAAACATAACAATACCAACCTGGTCATCCACGTCCACTAATATCATTTGTCTGTGAGTGTCAACCAGCGCAGTAACCTAATGTCTATCCCAGATTTTAGAGCATCTGACAGTAGCGAAGAATACGAGTTTAGTTTACCTTCTATAATAGCATTATTCCTTCAGCGAGATCACACACACACACACACACACACACACACACACACACACACACACACACACACATACACACACACACACACGAAATCTGTCTTATCGTAATGCTCCCTCTATGGGATTTTTGTAATTCATAAATAAACAGTGTTGGTAAGAAGACATTGTAGAATTTGCCGTCGTGAACCAGTGAGATTATACCCTACTTAATTTTTAAATGCTCATTAGTATTGTATTTATTAACTTATTTAACAGACTTTAATTGCCAGAGTAGTAAAACATTAGTATATCAACACTCCAGGATGTGCCAACGATAATGGAACTCTTTTTGTTGGGAATTCCGTTCAGGTAGTGATGTAACACCACCTTCTGGCCCCGGGATAACGCTGGTCAATCACTGTGACTGTTGTTGCCGTCCAGCTAGTGTTGCTGTGTGGTGGACGCCCTTCAGTATGTCAGTATATACCCCGCCATGGAGTGAGGCTGACACAGTCGTCTCCAAGATTCACGTAGGAGAACCTTCACCTGTTTCTATTTTGATGCAGGCAAAGGAGAACAAGTCCCCAGGATCACAATTGGTGACCAAGACGATAAGTTGAGTGTGTCAGGTAACCTCAGAGTCTGTTACTGCTGGTCTTGAAATACACCTGTCAGTTATGAAGCTTAGCCCTCCCATCTCAGTTTATTTCACCTGATAATTAAACACCCTAATGCTAACCTAATCTAACCCTAATCTACACTAACTAAACTAATCTAAACAAGCCTAACTTAAACTAATTTATCCTAACCTAACCTAACCTAACCTACATTCAACCCCACCAGCCTCGTGCTACTTCATATCTTCACTTGGTTTAAAATTAACTTATTGTAAATTCAACATCTTTTCACTTTAGGTTTATTTGTAGAATTAACATAAGGTTCTGCATCCCGTCAGGTGCTCGAGGTAAATATTTAATTCTTTGTGTCTCAGTTGAAAGTCACACGTCAGGGAACAAAAACTCTGGTATGTTGTGTGTTATTCATTCAGTTCTTGATGGTCGTTTGGCTGCTGGTGGTTGTCATCTTTACCCTCGTTACATTTGACTATGGTAGCGGTGATATGGCATTGGCGGCCAAGGTTTCAGTAGATATGGCGGTGGCGGCCAGGTGGATATGGAAAATAACAGAGTAAGTATCAATCAGAAGACTCTCAGTGTCATACTATAATCGTAACCTCCTGAGTATACCTGAGTGCCGCACCACCTCCCTCCTTCCTCCTCCTCTATCTACACTTACTTATTTTCCCTTCCTCCGTGTTTCTCTTTTGTCTTATATTTACCTGGAGTCGCTGAAACATGTATTCCTCTGCCATCCTGTCCGCCTTTTTACCACCACACCACTTAAAGTAGTCCATCAACCTCCTCTTCGATCTTTCTTCATATTTACTCTTCCTCCGTATCTCTTTATCTCACCCATAGCTCCCATGATGTACCCGAGTGTATTCCAAGCAGCCTATTCGATTCAATGCGGATACAGCCATCAAGCACACTCAAAGGCAATATGGCGAGCAATACAATTTAAAATGACAAAAAAACATTTCCATCTCCCTCTTTTATGCTAATCTTAACACCACTGAGATTCTAAACTTTCCTCGAATTATATTTATCTGTATTTAGTTCCAGTTCTCCCGTAAGTCCACTCACAGCTAGAAATTTGTCTCACTCTCCTCCCTTCTACAGGATCTCATTTATAAGTGTTTAATAAATTCATCTCTTCCATCTCCCGGGTAGTCCATCTCACACAAGACATCCGACGCATCCCTAATAATATATTTATTATATTATTTATCTGTTTGTTTTTCGGTTGTCTTTTCGTCATTTTGAATGTTATTTACTGTCTGTCAACGGTAAATTAAAAGGATCGACACTCTGTCATTTCTCACACCGAGTTGCACCAGTAAACCGCAAAAGCCAATGAAACGAACGAGAGCACGTACCTAACACTAACCGCTAGACCAATACAATACATTTGAGGCTATTTGTTCATGTGTGTGTGTGTGTGTGTGTGTGTGTGTGTGTGTGTGTGTGTGTGTGTGTGTGTGTGTGTCTAATGTGCTGTAAAATCGTTCATAGATCTTAATTTTTTTTACAATTAAAAAACAAACTTTGAAAATTATCTGCATATAATTGTTCTAGTAAAAAATCTAGGTTTATTGTTTTCTCTATGGGTAACTTAATCTTGTTACCACATTAATAAGATAACAAAATTAGTCTATATATATATTTTTTTAGATGTTAAGTATAATTATGTAAATGTGAGATTGTGTGTAATTATTGAAATATTGCTAACAGTGAGGCAGATCGGGGAGACATATTAAGGACTTGTGTGTTTATTGATAGAAGCATAATAATTTGGCACTCTAGTTTTGTATTACCCTGTTGTTAATATGCGAGTGAACAAGCATGGTAGAGACTAGAGTGTCGCACACCTGACACAGCGCGGGGTCAATCACACCCTTCCTAGAGCAGGGGGTTTGTGACAAGCAGAATTAATGACCATCTTCAGTAGATTTGGCTGAACATCCCCTGGCTGAACAAGGTATAGACTGACATCAGCCAAAATTCGGAGTAGGGATAAAGAACACCCTCCCGCACCTAGCCATTGACGTGCCCCTATGGTCTACTCCACCAGCAAAATAAAACAAAAATCAGGAGACTAAACAGGGAACTCACTAACCAGACCTGCACTCCTACCTCCGAAAACAAAAGGTGGATGTGAAAAAGGTTCGGAATGTTAAATAAATATGTAGGAATCGCCCGGGCTCACCTCCAGTGACCCTGGTGCTCCGAATAGGGAGGCATCACAACAAAGGTTTTTTTTTTCTGTCGGAGAAAAGGAAGGATGCCTGATGTACCCCCGCGGAGAACCTGGACTTTCTATGTGAAAGGGATCCCCGGGGATAATCACCTGGCTGCCAGATCTGAAAGCACTACATCGTTTGCGGTGCACCTACCCCCGAGGTCAACACCCCTCCCTGTGTAAGTGGTGCTCTTTTTCTTTCTAAACCCTCTATACATGACCCGAGAAAAGGGCGAGAGCATCCGGTGAATATTTGAGAGTCCCACGTCACCAGCGTGGTAGGAACTCCATTGGGAATCGTCATCTGGTGGCGCGCATCCAAGGAGGGTGAAGCTGGAGCAAGGTATCTCCCCCAGGGAACTACACAACTGACCGTGGAAGCCTATATACTCATCCTCGTTTTCATGCCTCGACTAAAGTGACAGCCTAGTGCGGGGGATGGGTCAGAATGCCGACGACCGCCCGGGTGTCCTAAAACTCAAGGAGATGGGACCTCCCGCAGGGATCGCCAGCTAGCCAACAACAGCTAGGGGATCGCAGCCGAAGCAGAACGAATCTCCATGGCGTGGCTCTAAGACGCAGTTAGCCAGAGCTCTACACCAGCAACGAAACGACACTCCTGGAAACGAGCAACCGTTACACAAACCTAACCATTTGGGTCCCCCGCCTGAAGGCCGAACTGAGGGAAAAAGACCAAACACAAAATAAAAGGTACTCATGGGAAAGGAAGCACAATGGGCTATCCAGCAAGAACCACTGAAGGTGGCGGAGGCAAGTGATCCCATAAATAATAAAAATTCCGATCTAAAAAATGAGGATCACCAAAAATCCCGTTATTCCCCGGCAAAAAAACTCACCTTAGCAAAAAAAAATTAAAAATGGAGAAAAAAAACCCACAAAACATAATTCTGTAGACAACACAGGAAAACACCTCCGCACCCCGCAGAAACTGTGAAGCAAATGAGGATGGTTAAGCCTGAACTGTCCTCATCCGACTGTCTGTATCCGATCGTGTTTTCTTGTAAGTAATTAGTAGTTCTTTGTAGAAAACTTTCAAATGACGAGGTATAACTTAGATATTTTGACCACTATGAACACGTCCAATAAAAGGCAAAGAGAAAACACAATGCAGGGGGAATATTGTCTTCAGGCGTTTTTGTATAGTAAAATGTAATTACTATTGACTTCAGAATGCTTCCTAATATCAAGTGCACATGCCCTGAAAATGGCCTCAAAATGTCCATGATATTGAGCAGATTTCAAACAATTTTCCCCAACTGGTCTCACTGTGTTCGCCATGTTCCCCCAACCACAACTTCTTGGACCCCCCTTTGATATTCCTGGATCCGCCCCTGCAATGTTCCAATTAATGTTTAATGAACACATATATATGTAAAAATCAGTACTTATTTATTAATTACATCAATCAGTTGTTGTACATAGTCAGCCAAAGATCCACCGACCCCACCCTGAGTCTCTTACTGGCAATTTTACCTGGCAATACTTGGTAAAGGAAGGTTGTATGTAAAGGTCATTGGTGGATCTATCACTGTCAGGATAAATATTAAACAAACCAAAGGTAAAATTTTCATAATAATAAACTATTCATTGTTATATAAGATCATGAGAAGTTTCCAAATGTTGTTACATTTGTTTAAATAATGAAGAGAATTTGATGTGAGAATATTGTGGCAGTTCCCGTTGTAGTTGAGTTGCCAATTCATTAATATAATTTCTTCATTATTTAACTAAATATACGAATGTTTGGATACTTCTCATGATCTTATATAACAATGAATAGTTTATTATTATAAAAATTTTACCTTTGGTTTGTTTAATATTTATTCTGACAGTAATGCAGCCGAAAATAATTCCACCAATCACAATCACCTAAACATACAGCCTTACTTTACCAAGTATTGTCAGGTAACATTGCCAGTAAGAGACTCAGGGTGGGGTCGGTGGATCTTTGGCTGACTGTACAACCGCGATATTGATATTCACACGACCTCCTTTACACTTAGCATATTGTTTCATAGTGATAAGGGCATTTAGTTTTGCATTTACAAGAAGTTTCTACACTTTGTTTTGGTAAGGTTCAATTTTGAAAATAGTCTTTCAGCGTCTGCGTTAGAGTTTGTCAATGCCAAGACGTCCAACGCAAATCTCCTAATTACATCATATTTAAGGTCCCTGTCATCATCTTTCATTACTTATAAAATGTTAAAATATCCAAACTTTTTGTTTCGTCGTCAATTGTCTCCCAGCACAGCCTTGATCCTTTAACTCCTGAAGGGTTCCATTAAAGATCCTTGGCACCAATTCAACCAAGTCTGACAGTGATTAAGAATAGAGACTATCTTAAGAACGGGATCATTGGTGTTAAACCTATTTATTTTCTGGACACATTACCATCAAGAAGTTTTTGCATCTAATATTAAGGTTTGATTTTTTGCAAAATCCGGTCTATTTTTATATAGTTGGGCAATTTCTTCCTTTATTATTATTTGGTATTTAGCTCCTCCCCCCCGCCCCCCCCCCCCAAAAAAAAATGAAATTTCCGATTGACGGATAGTGACACGTCACTAATCCGATGGCGTCGTATCCGTTTTCTTTCATCTCACTAGAAGAAGCAATTCCCGACAAACGGCAGCCCTGGGCTCAGGTGTGAGAGTCAAGTGTTGAAGACGGCAGAAAACGGAGTGAGGGATGACTGATGCAATTCCTGTCGTAGTTTTTAGTTATTTTTATATTTTGTGTTACAGCTAAGAAGCTTAGTGTAGCCTATTTTTGCTTCAGCAAGTATAGATGTCATAGTGGTTCCTATTTCTCCTCCTATTTGGGACCTCAAAGCGCAGGGCAATAGCCCGCCCGGGCACAGGTGGTAGGTAGACCCACTACGGGGCCTGGGGGGCGAAAAATAAGAGGAAAGAGAAATTAAAAATAGAAAAGAAAAAGATTATATTAATCTACACCACAAAGATGCCGGAAAACCAGCTTTTGAGGTGAGACAGATTGTAAGAGTATGGAAACACAGAAGAAGGCAGAGCATTCCACAGTTTGGCTGTGTGGGGAAAGAAGGATGTACTATAATGGGCTATTCTAGTGTGACCGACATCGGATAAAAAAGCAACCTAACCACTGACCTACAATGGCAGGAATAATTTGACACTATTCTACTCTCATACAGAAACAGTAACCTCTCCATCCTAAACAAACCCAATACACCAATACCCACCTCCTCTATACTAAAACACGGAGCCGGACACACGGCCAGTATACGCGGCCTGGTGTGCCCCGGTAGTGGGATGAACCTTAATCTCTGTCAAGCACACTGTTCGGCAACCATCCGCACCGTTTTGGAGTTAGGTGGTGGTGGCACCAGGCTCAACTTTACTATAAGGTCTTTAAACACGTATTCTATATTGATAAGACAACCATGTGTCCAGTAGGGGATGGAGATGTAATGCTACACGATGGAACATATAAGAATGGTGAACCTTAATAATTACTGTATCTTCCTCTCTACTACACTGAGAGATAATGTTCTCTTGGGGGTTTATTCTCTCATTTATTTTCAACGGTAATGATAATCTGACTCCAGTCCATTGATCCTGGCCTGACGTGTTTTAAATTCTAAGTTTGTATATTGATCCTGGTTTGATTTTAATGTGGTTAGATGTTCATTGTTATGTTGTTATTTTAGCCTTTTAACCTGGTAATTACGAGGTCTTTATGATGAATAAAATCGTCTGACCAAATACATTAAACTCGGCGTCCCTGTAGTGAAGTGGTTAAGGAGTGTCGCACCTATTGTAGGTAATTTATTCTGGATAACCACACGATTTTATTCAGCTAAGAAAAACCCTTGCCACTACATGTGTTAATAATACTTCAGCAAATTTCCTTCAGATTTAAAGTGACATTTATCGAGTACCATACCTTAAGTGTTGGGTGTTTTCAGGATCTTTTAATGTTTTTGCTGGGAATAGACATGTAGATAAGTAAATAAACATACCTGTATAGTGATAGAATTACTAAGTAAAATTGTCTTACACGTTCACATTAATTCAACATTATATACCATTTATGTATACAATATACATAAGAGTTTAGGGATACAAACAATAGTGAGAAGATTTGACCAAGGACATCCCAACAGAACCTGTATACACTCCGTCCCAGTGAGGTCCTTAAGCTGGTAGAGAGGATGGGATGTCTACAAACAAAACACATACCGATAGTTGTAGTGTCAAGAGCTGCAGACGTGAGGGCGCTTGAGAGTAAAAGTGGGGTACTATTTTTGATACTAGTCCTCTAGCAGAAAGGACCAGGCAAAACGGGGAGCTTGATGGCTGAGGATGGGTTTTACGTTCACCTGGGTGTTTTGAGAGATAGCTGTGGGAGAGTTGAGACTTGCTGGGTTGAGGTTGTGAGTTGGATGGTGCACAGACTTGAAGGGTAGTTTTGGTTTTTCCTCTCGGTACATTACTGATTCTGATAACAGGAAAACTATGTAGGACAGCTGTAAGCACTAGTATCGCATGGAGGCCTAAAACAAAGCCTTTGCGCTGTGCACCAAGAAGCCAAGTGGGGGAGTCAGGAACTAACCAGCTGGCGCCACAAAGGTCTTAGAACATTAAATGTATTTATCAAATTAATCCATGCACTGTTGACGAAGTTAAACGTCAGTATAATATTAACGAGAGTTATCTTGGATAATTTCCCATTTCAAAATATGTTACGTGTGTGCTTAGGAACTAATTAAAATACGAAAAATTATTAACAATAACCGGAAAGCCGAGAAGAACGTTCGTGTCCGGAATTAAAAACGTAAATAAATAATAAAACAGTGCTAGTCTTACCCTAAAAGGAAATAAAGGACAATCGGAGTATATTTTAAGATTTTTAAAGTAAGTAGTTCCTTAGAGCGGCAGACATGCTTGGAAGCAGGCACTAGTCACTCTTGGTTCTCTCACCCACATCAGCGGACATGTCTCCCGCCGATAGAACGCCCCACGTGGCCACATTACTTGGAGGCGCTTACAACCGTGCTCACAAATAAGTCCAGTTCGATTGCATACAGTGTTTAGAGATGACGGGGAAGGAAAATCAATGTTTTATTGGGTAAATCAATTCAGTTTTTTGGGGGGATGGACCCACTCGGGATGGCGGTGGAGCTGGAAACAGGATGCGGTTGGCTGTAGGCTGAATTACTCCGGGGTCCCACGAGGAAGCACGCAGATATACGGGCGACCTGGTTTTCACCCGGATCTCCCAGGATAGACAGACGAGTGCCACACGCGTGTAGAAAAACCGCTGGTAATGGCACCAAGCGACAACAGCTCAGGAGTGTATACAATGTACGGGAACAATTTCATAAAATGAGGAAAGCTCGATCTTATTCCTAGTTGGGCGGGGTTACCCCTGTCGCTCTCCCTCTCATACAGAAAAGGGAGAGAAGCTCTCCCCTGGATGCAGCACGAGTAAATTGAAAGGTTGAGCTCTGAGAGAAATCCCCATGGTGCTACCGAGTACAGTCTGCCCACCGAGTATCGGTACCGATTCTTCTACTAGGTACCTTCAACTTTGGGTGTATGACGTTTGTCTAATCAAGTTCTCGTGTGAGGTCGACGATCCTGACTTTACACCAGTCGAGTCGAGACTAGTCTCGCCATTGCAGTTCACATCAAATTATTTGTATTTTTCTAGAAGCTGTTAACTCCGGGAGTCTTCCTTTACCAAGTATTGCCAGGTAAAATTGCGTGTACGAGACCCAGGGTGGAGTTGGTGCATCTTCGGCGGACTGTACCCGTCATCGGTACGGCCCAAAAGGCGAGGAGAACTGGAGTGGGGGATCCTGCGTCACCTGGTTCTAGAGCGCTGGTGAAAACAGCTCAGGAGTTGGCATGGCCTTCAGGTGTCCAGGTTGATAAGCGAAGTAGGTAGGGTCTGATTGGAGTCGGACCAACGCGCTGGGAGAGCAGGGTTAGCCTGGTTAAGCCCGGAGGGCGCCGCGGCTGTAGTGACAACCGGCAATTGAGCGGGTGGGGCTCAAGTCGGTGACTGGGTCAGTGACGACGGCAATCCGGGATCCGAAAAAGCTCAACAGGGACTGAACGGTCACATCGCCGGAGGAATGTTTGGTGGGGAGGGGGGGCGCGCGCGCACACGTGGCACTAGGCCTGGCTGCGACGAGGTAAGAGGCCTAGGAGCGACGGCATAACGTTAGAGGATCACGTTAGATGAAAAGTAGGCCATGCCGGGACAGGCGTGGCCCGAGAGGGGATGGTGAAGGGGTCAGCATAGCAGTGCTGCCAAGCAGATGTCAGAGGGGGCGATGATGGATGAAGAGGTCTTTGGAGGGGGGAATCCTGTCCCCCAAGAAGAGACTGACGTTCATTGTAGTACCGAGAGTTAATATTGTGCTGGTCACTACAGCTGCTGTACTCGTTTTAACTACCGGTCCCATACCGTCACGTTGTCAGTTTATAAACGAGTATCATCAACCCGAATCTCAGGAACACCAGTACAAGTTACGGTAATTACTGTATTAAATAGTTTGCCGTTTCGGTGGAGACCTTTCCAATGCTTTATTTTATTTGAATAAGCCGGTAGGAATTCCCTTCGGTTATATTAAGAGTAAATGACGACCATGAGTGCTCAAAACATGTATCTCGTTAATCATTGTAGGAGTAGATATAATGAAGACTTAACAATACGGCTTTAGTCAAGTTCGTACGGGTATGAGAGTGTGATGAAAGTAAACTAATCACCATCAAACTATTAAGGAAAATGTTAATGTCGAAAGTCATTTTAGGTATTAGATTTTATTAGATACCGTAGAAGCACATGAAGTTATGTTACCGAATGTATATAATTTATTTAAGTTTTTTCAGCGACCATATCCATGCAGAACATGTTCACGTTATCCTCTGTAGCCACCATATCCGCCATGGCCATGATAACCTCGCCCACCATAGCCATAATCATCACGTCCTCCATAGACGTAATCGCCACGTCCTCCATGACCATAATCGCCACGTCCTCCATGACCATAATTGTGTCCACCATAGATATCATCATAACGTTCGTAACCACCGTGTCCACGACCACCATATCCTGGATCGGGGATAGAGTCAGCCATAACAGCGGCCATTAGAAGTGAAACGGACAACACTGCGATCACCTGGAGAAAGAAAAAAAAAAGTTTACCAAATCAAAAAATTAGATACAAGTCGAACACAACTACAAAATCACCGAGAAACACAAAGTTCAACGAATAGACTTCCCGTAAAATAATAAGTTTTTATATGGCTTACCATCTTGTACATGTTGAGTGCAGGAAGGTCCGGTTGAGACTGACTTTCCAACTGCCTCCTGCCGCCTTTATAGTGTACCCTTTGATGACGTCACCACCACCATCAGTCACAACCGAACCAGTCATTCAGTCACTCAGTCAATTTAACATAAATGTCATGACCTTACACTGTCGTGTTACATTTCCTCCATTCTTGTTGCCTCTGGTGACTGTTGAGATAACTGAAGAATAAAAGGAAACTTTTATATTTGTTTACCTTATAATAATGTTTCTCTTATATGTTGATGTTATGATGTATTACCGAGCCTCAACAATTTGGTCTTTTCGTCCATATTCTTATTTAGTGAATAAATTAATCAAAGTAATAGATTAAGAGAGATACATTAGTCTTGTGTGTGTTAAGTCTTATCTGTAGTGAGGCAGTAATTATGGTCTTTCTGTGCACTTTAATACAGTTTATTGTACTTAACCTAATCCAACCAGACGTAGCGTAACCTAACTTACCTATCCCAACTTAACGTAGCGTAACCTAACCTAACCTAACTTAACCTGACAGCATAACCTAACCTAACCTTACCTGTCACGGGTGAATCTAGGATTATTCCCGGTTTCATAATTAATTTTCGTCAACTATTTCTGTTGGTTTTTATGTTCGCTATCTATCTCCTGTACTGTTTTAATACCAACTGTCATACGATGTGCTAATCCTCTTATGACTCAGCCATTGCCCCTTGTCCCTTTATTTCATTGTCCTGATTATGTAGTTTTTTGTGTCAGGTGCAGGAAGAAATTGTAACTTATACTTCTCTGTCTGGTAAATGGGTCGCACAGAGATGGTTCGTCAACTCGTTTCATCAACACGGTGCCGGGTTCAGCTGAGAGTTCGTACACCTTGCATTATACCCCTTTTAATATGTTACCCTCCAGCCTTGCCTTACATCTATAGTACATTGTATTTAGATAATCTGATCATACAATTTTGGTACCTTGTTTTATATTTTATGTCAATATTAGTTTAGCTAGGGTTGTTTATTTGACTCTTGTGGTAGCGCGTGTGCCCTGAGCCAGTACCGGGGAGACAGGTAATACATTTGCTCTCCACTCGTCTGGGTCAAATTCAATTTCAAAACATTTATTGACAAATACATCAAAAGGAGCTGGTTAGCATGCTAACTAGCCCACCCAAAACTAGTCTTAACAAGAGCTCTTTAAAATTGTACTAATCATAAATGAGATATGTTTACAACAAATAGATCTGCATAAAATCTATAATCTTATGTTAAACTTAGCATCTTCTACAGTCTAAGATATTTTTCAGAACCATTTCATTTTTATTTTCAGAACCTCTACTGCCAAGATTGTTATGCCTAGCATTCAAATCACCAATTAGTAAACAATCATCAGCAAAACTAATGTCCGGCAGATCATCAACTGTCAAGGAATCAGCGTGCACATAAACATTTATAATGAACAGTGTAGCATCTTGAAGCGTAATACTAACACAAATACTCGGTACCATTTATTTTTAGAGCGGAATGAATATCTTTGATATAAGTCGTGAAACCTCAATAATTTCCAGTCAAATCAGCTGGCAATTCAAAACTTTGATAACCTCTTAGTTGCAAAGATATTCCGTTTGTCCCAACCTCTTGCAAAGCCGCAACATTAATACTACTAGAATGAACATATGCATGAAGATCCGTTAAACTTTATTTTTTTTCAAACTATTAACATTCATGGAAATTAAGCTGACATTATGACCCATTAGAATAAATTTTTCCCTCTTATTCTTCACCGAAATAAGAACATTCTTTTTGACGTCGTCCCTTAGATTTTCCATATATTCCAAAACAGTCAAGAATGCTCGTCAGATCACCGAGCGTTTTCTTGTTTACTTCATTCTCTCTAGAAACCGAACCAACTCTATTTCCTAACAGACCATGATTACCATTTTGCTCTAGATTGCTATCCACAATAACATTATTTGATTCCGTCTCTACTAATGTTTCATTTTCTCTTGAACAATCTTTATTAACAAGAGCAACATCACTATATGGCACAAGGTTCACCAAGCATTTCTTGATATCCAATACTTTTTGTCTGAGCTCATCAATCTCCTTACGGAGTTCTACTAGACTGTTAGGGGCTGTAAGGTTATTGCCCCCGTTGCCTATGTCCTTCTGTGCTGCTGCATTACGTATTTCCATATGCTTTTCCCACACATTTACAGCACTTGGTGTGCCTGCAATATCGCTCCTTACAGTATTACCTTTATCCTCTCGATTAGTGGACTGAGATCGTGATTGCAATGGACTCCAGTCTTTTTCATCATTACATTCTCAAAACCTTCTGCAGTTAAATACCTAACTGCTTCCTCATCCTTCACATTAATGTAAGGAATATGTTTACCCTCTTTAAAGAGCACTTGATACCCTTGTTGGCGCTTAGTGAGTCTAACTGACCACTTTACTGCCATCTAAACCATCAATGGCGTCTACACTTGTTGTACTGATCATGGTTGAAGTGACTCACACTGGGTCTCGTGCTCACAATTTTGTCTGGCAATGCTTTAAGTACGGCTGCGTGTAAAGGTGATTAGTGGATCTTAGTTTCGGCTTTATCACTATCAGGATAAATATTAAACAAACCAAAGATACTTTTTTTTAATAAATTCATTGTTATTTAAGGTCCTGAGAAATTTCCAAATGTTTGTACATTTGTTTAATAAATAAAATTTGACGAGAATCTTGTGGCAGCTGTGGTTTTAGTAGAGTTGCCAATTCATTAATAAAATTTACTTTATTATTTAAGCAAATCTACGAAAATTTGGAAACTTTTCAACCTTAAATAACAATGAATAGTGTATTAATATAAAAATTCTACCTTTGGTTTGCTTAATACTTAACCTGAGTGATACAGCCGAAAACAGCCACCAATCACCTTTACATGCAGCCTTACTTCAAGTATTGCCAGACAAAATTGTGTGCAGGAGGGGTGGGGTCGGTACATCTTTGGCTGACGGTACGTTGACTACGTATCTCCGCCAGGAAGGACGTCCCCCATCAACCTCCTCGTCGCTGCAACACTCATCACACGCACTAAAAGTTTGTCCCTTTATACTGCAAAAGCCTACCAACACCCTTTCCTCCTGACCAATCTCTCCAGACATTTGACTTATTTGGGACCTGTCACACCTTGCCATTAGCAAATGTATTGTATCGGAAATTCCAACCCTACACTATCATGTCATTATATAACTTGCCGATGAAATTCATGGTCCTTCAGGTACTTAATCCATTTTATGCACGTCGACTACGCAAACAAACTCTAGGCGCTTTAAATCACTTTTGCACTACGCCTTGCACAGGATGCTCAATAACCTAACCCCATTTTATGACAAATTTAAGAATAAAAATTCTTGATAGGGACTTCAAGCCAAGTGTCTCGCCAGAAAAATAATTCGCAGATGTATTTCCAGCCACACGATTCTATTCTCCCAGCCTTACGGATCATGGGTCACGTACGGCAAACACGTGGTAAGAGGTAATCTCCATCCATTACCTTAAGGCCACCGACTAGCCCGCTTTTAATGCAAGCTGTGTCAAGGATCAATCCAATACATTGCATGTTCTGCAATTGATATTTTTCGGTGCTGCCGATTAATAATGGTCATGTTACAAGAGAGTCTACACCTAGAAACACTGGTTAATCACGGTAAATTAGGTTGATTTGCCTGTGCCGATTCAGTATTTCGAGGGCTTTTTATTCACTGCATCACAATCATTTAAATAAACCAGGACAAATTCAGATCAGTTACATTAGTGTGTGCGAATAGGCGACGGCCAGGAGTGTTCAAACCACGCATCTTAACTCTAGACGTAACAGTACGTCTCAGGTTACATCCGTACGGTTATGAGCGCGTGTGAAAAATTAAACCGTTCTGTTTTTAAACTATTGAGTTAAAGAATAAAGTAAGAAAAAAAAAAAGTGGGTTTTATTAAACACAATAGAAGCACAAGAATTTTTATTTTTTAAGGTTTATAAATTCCTTGGCGTTTTCCTTACGACCATATCAATAACGTCCATAGTCACCGTATCCTCTGTAACCTTCACCATAACCCCCATGAGCATAACCTTGTCCTCCATGGTACGAATCACCATGGCCTCCGTAGTCATAATCACCACGACCGCCACGTCCACCTTGGCCATAGGAGTAATGACCTCGACCGCCATATCCACCACGACCATAGTCATCGTGTCCTTGGCCATAGTCTTCGTACTGTCCATAGCCACCATACCCAGGATCGGCCATAGCAACCACCACAAGAAGTAAAACAGACAACCAAACGATCACCTGGAAACGAAAAAAATTTAAGTCAATAATTTAGATGTAAGTTTTCTACAAAACCATCAACATCCACAAAGTTCAATAAACTTACATCACGTACAGTAATGAGCTTTTATTTGACTTACCATCTTGTGCATGTTGAGTGCAGAAAGGTCCAGTTGAGACTGACTCTCCGGCGGCCTCCTGCCGCCTTTATAGTGTACCCTTTGATGACGTCACCACCACCATCAGTTACAACTGAACCAGTCATTCAGTCACTTAGTCAACTTAACATAAATGTCATGACCTTACACTGTCGTGTTACATTTCCTCCATTCATGTTGCCTCTGGTGACTGTTGAGATAACTGAAGAATAAAAGGAAACTTTTATATTTGTTTACCTTATAATAATGTTTCTCTTATATGTTGATGTTATGATGTATTACCGAGCCTCAACAATTTGGTCTTTTCGTCCATATTCTTATTTAGTGAATAAATTAATCACGAGTAATAGATTAAGAGAGATACATTAGTCTTGTGTGTGTTTAGTCTTATCTGTAGTGAGGCAGTAATTATGGTCTTTCTGTGCACTTTAATACAGTTTATTGTACTTAACCTAATCCAACCAGACGTAGCGTAACCTAACTTACCTATCCCAACTTAACGTAGCGTAACCTAACCTAACTTAACCTGACAGCATCACCTAACCTAACCTTACCTGTCACGGGTGAATCTAGGATTATTCCCGGTTTCATAATTAACTTTCGTCAACAATTTCTGTTGGTTTTTATGTTTGCTATCTATCTCCTGTACTGTTTTAATACCAACTGTCATACGATGTGCTAATCCTCTTATGACTCAGCCATTGCCCCTTGTCCCTTTATTTCATTGTCCTGATTATGTAGTTTTTTGAGTCAGGTGCAGGAAGAAATTGTAACTTATGCTTCTCTGTCTGGTAAATGGGTCGCACAGAGATGGTTCGTCAGCTCGTTTCATCAACACGGTGCCGGGTTCAGCTGAGAGTTCGTACACCTTGCATTATACCCCTTTTAATATGTTACCCTCCAGCCTTGCCTTACATCTATAGTACATTGTATTTAGATAATCTGATCATACAATTTTGTTACCTTGTTTTATATTTTATGTCAATATTAGTTCAGCTAGGGTTGTTTATTTGACTCTTGTGGTAGCGCGTGTGCCTTGAGCCAGTACCGGGGAGACAGGTAATACATTTGCTCTCCACTCGTCGAGTCAAATTCAATTTCAAAACATTTATTGACAAATACATCAAAAGGAGCTGGTTAGCATGCTAACTAGCCCGCCCAAAACTAGTCTTAACAAGAGCTCTTTAAAATTGTACTAATCATAAAGGAGATATGTATACAACAAATAGATCTGCATAAAATCTACCGTCTTGTGTTAAACTTAGCATCTTCTCTAGTCTAAGATATTTTTCAGAACCATTTCATTGTCTCTACTGCCAAGATTGTTATGCCTAGCATTCAAATCACCAATTAGTAAACAATCATCAGCAAAACTAATGTCCGGCAGATCATCAACTGTCAAGGAATCAGCAGGCACATAAACATTTATAATGAACAGTGTAGCATCTTGAAGCGTAATACTAACACAAATACTCGGTACCGTTTATTTTTAGAGCGGAATGAATATCTTTGATATAAGTCGTCAAACCTCAACAATTTCCAGTCAAATCAGCTGGCAATTCAAAACTTTGATAACCTCTTAGTTGCAAAGATATTCCGTTTGTCCCAACCTCTTGCAAAGCCGCAACATTAATACTACTAGAATGAACATATGCATGAAGATCCGTTAAACTTTATTTTTTTTCAAACTATTAACATTCATGGAAATTAAGCTGACATTATGACCCACCAGAATAAATTTTTCCCTCTTGTTCTTCACCGAAATAAGAACATTCTTTTTGACGTCGTCCCTTAGATTTTCTATATATTCCAAAACAGAGTCAAGAATGCTCGTCAGATCACCGAGCGTTTTCTTGTTTACTTCATTTTCTGTAGAAACCGAACCAACTATATTTCCTAACAGACTATGATTACCATTTTGCTCTAGATTGCTATCCACAATAACATTTTTTGATTCCATCTCTACTAATGTTTCATTTTCTTTTGGACAATCTTTATTAACAAGAGCAACATCACTATATGGCACAAGGTTCACCAAGCATTTCTTGATATCCATTACTGTTTGTCTGAACTCATCAATCTCCTTACGGAGTTCTACTAGACTGTTAGGGGCTGTAAGGTTATTGCCCCCGTTGTCTATGTCCTTCTGTGCTGCTGCGTTACGTATTTCCATATGCTTTTCCCACACATTTACAGCACTTGGTGTGCCTGCAATATCGCTCCTTACAGTATTACCTTTATCCTCTCGATTAGTGGACTGAGATCGTGATTGCAATGGACTCCACTGTCTTTTTCATCATTACATTCTCAAAACCTTCTGTAGTTAAATACCTAACTGCTTCCTCATCCTTCACAGTAATGTAAGGAATATGTTTACCCTCTTTAAAGAGCACTTGATACCCTTGATGGCGCTTAGTGAGTCTAACTGACCACTTTACTGCCATCTAAACCATCAATGGGGTCTACACTCTTGTACTGATCATGGTTGAAGTGACTCACACTGGGTCTCGTGCTCACAATTTTACCTGGCAATGCTTGGAGTACGGCTGCATATAAAGGTGATTAGTGGATCTTGTTTTCGGCTTTATCACTGTCAGGATAAATATTAAACAAACCAAAGATACTTTTTTTTAATAAATTCATTGTTATTTAAGGTCCTGAGAAATTTCCAAATGTTTGTACATTTGTTTAATAAATAAAATTTGACGAGAATCTTGTGGCAGCTGTGGTTTTAGTAGAGTTGCCAATTCATTAATAAAATTTACTTCATTATTTAAGCAAATCTACGAAAATTTGGAAACTTTTCAACCTTACATAACAATGAATAGTGTATTAATATAAAAATTCTACCTTTGGTTTGCTTAATACTTATCCTGAGTGATACAGCCGAAAACAGAGCCACCAATCACCTTTACATGCAGCCTTACTTCAAGTATTGCCAGACAAAATTGTGAGCACGAGACTTAGGGTGGGGTCAGTGCATCTTTGGCTGACGGTACGTTGACTACGTATCTCCGCCTGGAAGGACGTCCTCTATCAACCTCCTCGTCGCTGCAACACTCATCACACGCACTAAAAGTTTGTCCCTTTATACAGCAAATGCCTATGTGCCTACCAACACGCTTTCCTCGTGACCAATCTCTCCAAACATTTAACTTATTTGGGACCTGTCACACCTTACCATTAGCAAATGTATTGTATCGGAAATTCCAACCCTGCACTATCATGTCATTATATAACTTACCGATGAAATTCATGGTCCTTCAGGTACTTAAACCATTTTATGCACGTCGACTAAGCAAACAAACTCAAGGCGCTTTAAATCACTTTTGCACTACGCCTTGCACAGGATGCTCAATAACCTAGCCCCATTTTATGACAAATTTAAGAAAAAAATTCTTGATAGGGACTTCAAACCAAATGTCTCGCTAGAAAAATAATTCGTATATGTATTTCCAGCCACAGGATTCTATTCTCCCAGCCTTACGGGTCATGGGCCACGTACGGCAATCACGTGGTAAGAGTTAATCTCCATCCATTACCTTAAGGCCTCCGACTAGCCCGCTTTTAATTCAAGCTGTGTCAAGGATCAATCCAATACATTGTATGTCTTGCAATTGATATTTTTCGGTGCTGCAGATTAATAATGGTCAGGTTACACGAGTCAACCCCATGAAACACTGGTTAGTCACGGTAAATTAGGTTTATTTGCCTGTGCCGTTTCGGTATTTCGAGGGCTTTTTTTCAATGCATTACAATCATTTAAATAAACCAGGAGAAATTCCGATATGTTACATTAGTGTGTGCGAATAGGAGACGGCCAGGAGTGTTCAAACCACGCATCTTAACTCCAGACTTAACAGTACGACTGAAGGTTACATTCGTACTGTTATGAGCGCGTGTGATAAAATAAACCGTTCCGTTTTTAAACTGTTGAATTAAAGAATACAGTAAGATTATAAAAAAATGGGTTTTATTAAACACAGTAGAAGCACAAGAATTTTTATTTTTTAAGGTTTATAAATTCCTTGGCGTTTTCCTTACGACCATATCAATAACGTCCATAGACACCGTATCCTCTGTAACCTTCACCGTAACCCCCATGAGCATAACCTTGTCCTCCATGGTCCGAATCACCATAGCCGCCGTAGTCATGATCACCACGACCGCCACGTCCACCTTGGCCATAAGCTCCATAGGAGTAGTGACCACGACCGCCATATCCACCACGACCATAGTCATCATGTCCTTGGCCATAGTCTTCGTACTATCCATAGCCACCATACCAAGGATCGGCCATAGCAACCACCACAAGAAGTAAAACAGACCACCAAACGATAACCTGAAAAAGAAAAAAATTTAAGTCAATAATTTAGATGTAAGTTTTCTACAAATCCATCGACATCCACAAAGTTCAATAAACTTACATCACGTACAGTAATGAGCTTTTATTTGACTTACCATCTTGTGCATGTTGAGTGCAGAAAGGTCCAGTTGAGACTGACTCTCCGGCGGCCTCCTGCCGCCTTTATAGTGTACCCTTTGATGACGTCACCACCACCATCAGTTACAACTGAACCAGTCATTCAGTCACTCAGTCAAGGTAACATAAATGTCATGACCTTAGACTGTCGTGTTACATTTCCTCCATTCATGTTGCCTCTGGTGACTGTTGAGATAACTGAAGAATAAAAGGAAACTTTTATATTTGTTTACCTTATAATAATGTTTCTCTTATATGTTGATGTTATGATGTATTACCGAGCCTCAACAATTTGGTCTTGACGTCCATATTCTTATTTAGTGAATAAATTAATCAAGAGTAATAGATTAAGAGAGATACATTAGTCTTG
Organism: Homarus americanus; assembly: GCF_018991925.1. Classification (NCBI taxonomy): domain Eukaryota; kingdom Metazoa; phylum Arthropoda; class Malacostraca; order Decapoda; family Nephropidae; genus Homarus; species Homarus americanus. The sequence goes on from NW_024722227.1 coordinate 27,628,975, forward strand.
TGTGTGTTTAGTCTTATCTGTAGTGAGGCAGTAATTATGGTCTTTCTGTGCACTTTAATACAGTTTATTGTGCTTAACCTAATCCAACCAGACGTAGCGTAACCTAACTTACCTATCCCAACTTAACGTAGCGTAACCTAACCTAACTTAACCTGACAGCATAACCTAACCTAACCTTACCTGTCACGGGTGAATCTAGGATTATTCCCGGTTTCATAATTAACTTTCGTCAACTATTTCTGTTGGTTTTTATGTTCGTTATCTATCTCCTGTACTGTTTTAATACCAACTGTCATACGATGTGCTAATCCTCTTATGACTCAGCCATTGCCCCTTGTCCCTTTCTTTCATTGTCCTGATTATGTAGTTTTTTGAGTCAGGTGCAGGAAGAAATTGTAACTTATGCTTCTCTGTCTGGTAAATGGGTCGCACAGAGATGGTTCGTCAGCTTGTTTCATCAACACGGTGCCGGGTTCAGCTGAGAGTTCGTACACCTTGCATTATACCCCTTTTAATATGTTACCCTCCAGCCTTGCCTTACATCTATAGTACATTGTATTTAGATAATCTGATCATACAATTTTGGTACCTTGTTTTATATTTTATGTCAATATTAGCTTAGCTAGGGTTGTTTATTTGACTCTTGTGGTAGCGCGTGTGCCCTGAGCCAGTACCGGGGAGACAGGTAATACATTTGCTCTCCACTCGTCTGGGTCAAATTCAAAACATTTATTGACAAATACATCAAAAGGAGCTGGTTAGCATGCTAACTAGCCCACCCAAAACTAGTCTTAACAAGAGCTCCTTAAAATTGTACTAATCATAAATGAGATATGTATACAACAAATAGATCTGCATAAAATCTATAATCTTATGTTAAACTTAGCATCTTCTCTAGAGTCTAAGATATTTTTCAGAACCATTTCATTGTTATTTTCAGAACCTCTACTGCCAAGATTGTTATGCCTAGCATTCAAATCACCAATTAGTAAACAATCATCAGCAAAACTAATGTCCGGCAGATCATCAACTGTCAAGGAATCAGCGTGCACATAAACATTTATAATGAACAGTGTAGCATCTTGAAGCGTAATACTAACACAAATACTCGGTACCGTTTATTTTTAGTGCGGAATGAATATCATCTTTGATATAAGTCGTCAAACCTCTACAAATTCCAGTCAAATCAGTTGGCAATTCAAAACTTTGATAACCTCTTAGTTGCAAAGATATTCTGTTTGTCCCAACCTCTTGCAAAGCTGTAACATTAATACTACTAGAATGAACATATCCATTACTGCTTGTTTGAGCTCATCAGTCTCCTTACGGCTATAAGGTTATTGCCCCCGTTGCCTATGTCCTTCTGTGCTGCTGCGTTACGTATTTCCATATGCTTTCCCCACACATTTACAGCACTTGGTATGCCTGCAATATCGCTCCTTACAGTATTACCTTTATCCTCTCGATTAGTGGACTGAGCTCGTGATTGCAATTGATGAACTTTTGGTGTCATTGTGAGCCCCCCCACAATTACAGCATTTTGATGTAATTTTCTCCTTCGCCTTAATTTTATCTCCACATACCTTAGATAATTCATTTTTCCACAGAATCTACACCGAAAATCATCATGTCATTTCCACGTCATGTGCCCCCACTTGTAACACTTATAGCATATTACTGGAGATTCGTTGTAGACAGCAACCCGTTTATATCCCAATCATCCCACAAAGACCTTCTCTGGCGCTGGACCTTTGATTAGCTCCGGCTTAGGTACTAGTTCTCCATCAAGTCTAATTACACTTCTCTTGGCCCAAAAAATCTATCGTCAGCCAACACATCCTCGGGGTCAAGGTAAACAGGATAATCAAAAAGAATGATCTTAGTACACTTCCCAATGGACTCCACAGTCTTTTTCATCACTACATTCTCAAAACCTTCTGTAGTTAAATACCTAACTGCTTCCTCATCCTTCACAGTAATATAAAGAATATGTTTACCCTCTTTAAAGAGCACTTGATACCCTTGATGGCGCTTAGCGAGTCTAACTGACCACTTTACCTTATCATGTAAATCCAGGTCATTATTCTTGGGGAAGTAAAGACGTGGCCTCCTTGAAGAGCTACTGCCATCTACACCATCAGTGGGGTTTACACTCGTTGTACTGATCATGGTTGAAGAGTGACTCACACCATCAATTTTCTTTCTCTTATCCACCAAGTGGGAAATGTTATCTTCACTGCTTGTACCCTCTCTATTCCTCCCTATATTTTTCTTTTTGCTATTAACAACTTTAAATGAATCTTGTTCTTCACATTCACTGTTGGAATAGGGAAGTTAGGTTACGCTACGTCTGGTTGGATTAGGTTAAGTTCAATAAACTGTATTAAAGTGCACAGAAAGACCATCATTACTGCCTCACTACAGATAAGACTAAACACACACAAGACTAATGTATCTCTCTTAATCTATTACTCGTGATTAATTTATTCACTAAATAAGAATATGGACGAAAAGACCAAATTGTTGAGGCTCGGTAATACATCATAACATCAACATATAAGAGAAACATTATTATAAGGTAAACAAATATAAAAGTTTCCTTTTATTCTTCAGTTATTCCAGGAGGCAGCAGGTTTGGTAATGTATGATGAGTGTAAGGTCATGACATTTATAGTTTACCTTTAATTTGACTGAATTGGTTCAGTTGTAACTGATGGTGGTGGTGACGTCATCGTGATTATGGCCGTGGAGGATATGACGATTATGGCCGTGGAGGATATGACGATTATGGCCGTGGAGGATATGACGATTATGGTCGTGGAGGTCAAAGTTATTACGGCCATGGGGGTGACGGCCACAGAGGATACGGTCGATATTGATATGGTGGTTAAAGAACGTGGAATAATTTACAAACCTTCAATAATGTAATATCTTGTCTATATTGTATTCAATAAAATCCAAAAATTTTTAATAGAATTTTCATGTACCTAAAGTTTACTAGTGATTAGTTTACCATATTTACTCTCATACCAGTACGAACTTGACTTGAGACGTGTAGTTACGACGTCTCGAGTATATCCACGACCGGAGTTATGATGCGTGATTCACACGCACATGTATTTAACCGATCGGAATTTCAATCGGTTTATTTACATATTAGTAATGGAGTGGAAAGCTTCCTCGGAATACTGAAACGGCACGAAGTAATAGAAAATTTACCGTAAACTGGACTGGTGTTTCTGAGACCGGGGTCGAGGCGGGGGACTTCATATAACACAATATGATGGTGGTGTGGGTCTGGTAGTTGAAACCAAATGCTGCCATTATCGTGGCCGGTACAGTTTTAACTCGCTGCAGAAAGGCCTGTCAGGGTAAACATTAAACAAACCAAATATAAACTTTTTATAATAAACTAATCACTGTCAAAGGTCCTGAGGAATTCCCAAATGTTTGTACGTTTTAGATAAAAATTTGACTAGAATATTGTGGCAGCTGTAGTCGAGTTGTCTATTCATTAATGTAATTTTCTTCATTATTTAAGCAAATGTACGAAAACCGAGCGCATGTGTATTTTCAGCCACAGGATTCTCCAGCCTTACGGGTAGTGGGCCACGTACGGCAAACACGTGGTAAGAGTTTATCTTCATCCATTACTTTATATTAAGGCCTCCGACTGGCCCGCCATCCAGTGGCCAGGAAAACAACTTACATGTTTTAAGGGTATAAATATGCTAGAAAAATATTCCACGAAAAGTACGTTATATAAATTAATGTCTCCATATTCCTTTTTATATTTCTTGTACATTGTTGTACACGAGCATAAATCCTAAGGGATGCATCCCCCTATAATGAAGTTAAGGGATTTCTTATCACCCCTATAATTCATGTACTCCTGCGAAGGTCAACCTTTTGGCGATTAGGAACAAAGTCAAGGGAGGACAAAATGGTTTTTAAGTTTGTTCAAATGCACTTTAAGTCGAGTCATCCTCTTCAATCACTACAATGCCAATGGATTTGATTTGTACACCACACAGTATTATGTATCAAGTGTATAATATTCACGCAAGGATTAATTGAAGAGAAGCTTTTAGTGCTCTAAGAAATATATTCACTATTTATAAGTTGTTCTAGAGACTATAAAACACTAGGTTACATGTTCTACAGTAATTAATTATATTAAATTAAGAGCTATGCTACTTTTAATGTCTAAAAACTACATTTACTGGCTAAAATTTTTTCTAAGTTCAGGCAGCAAATGTAAGAGCCATTTACAGAGAACATGAACTTCAAATTAAATAGGCAAACTGTACCAACATTAAAATATTTAGCCTTATCTAAATGTATACATAACTTAGAGTATTCACTTGTAACACATTTGTTAGATTACTGCTAAATTTTTGGGTTAATTCATGTTCATAATATTGTATCGCCCTAAGGGAGCCGAATCATTTTTTATTGGGTGCACATTAATGTTGAAGTATTATGTACAGTAATGTACACCCATGAAGTTTTTCTGGTATTAGCCGTCTAATCCTTTATTACCATAGTAGGTCATCTTATCTCGTGTGACAAATACCAGTCATGGACAGAAAATCCATATTGAGGACCTCCCTGTAAAGGTATACGAGACGTCCCAAGTCCAGCCTTTAAACTTCTTTTAGGTTGACAAAGAGTCTAGACCTACACGTCGGCGAGGCAGGATCTTCTCTACTCCCGAGGTGCTACGTGATCCTGACGATGGGTACAACGCTGACTTGTGACCAGGCGAAGGTCGTAAGACTGTATCCAGTCGAATGTCCTTCACCCAAGCCTAAACCTCCTTGTCCTAAGGAATTTTTTTGACGTCTTAGGAATCGGGGTGGTGACAAGGGTCGTCCGCAGACCGGTGAGTGGTGGCCTTATGGTCACCTTCGCGGAATGGGGACAGGCCCAGCAAGTAGCCAACATAAAAAAATTAACGAGATAAAGATCCACGTGCAAGCTTATACAGCGGATAACTTTGTGTTGGGAGTAATCTCCCACACCAAGATAGACCATCTTGAAAAAGAAGAGCTGGCCGAGCTAATCGGAGACCAGCTTTCAATAGTACAGAAGCTGACAAGCTTAACTGCACTGGCTGGTTATCCAAAGCACCGTATTGCTGGGATGGGGGAACATCCCTGTAAGACCGTATGAAAAAAGACCCACAAGGTGCTAGAAATGCCAGAGGTATGGCCATCTGGCAGGGAAGTGTCGAGCTCGGGAGGTTTGTGCCACTTGCAGGACACACGGGCACCAGCACACCAACTGCTCGGCGCAGCTTGTGGTGGCCCTCACTCCTCCTCCGGCCGGGAGTGTCCCAGGTGGAGGGAGGAGTGTAGGGTGGCTAAATTGTGAAGCAAGAAATAATTGAGCTACAAGGAGGCTCTCCTTGTAGTGAAGACAGATGAAAAGAAGACTCAATACCCAAACAAGAGCGAAGGAAAGACGAACGAAGCCAGATACAGTAACATTAAAATTATTATTTTTTCGACCTTTACGAAAACATACCGCAACAAGACCAGGAAGGAGAATGGAAGGTGAAAAACAAAGAACAAAAGTATGAGCTCCAAAGAAAACGACAAAGGAAAAAAACAGCTTCGACGGAAAATAACCGAAAGGCGAAGAGGCCAGTATTCTCAAAAATAAAGAAAGGTTGACAAACGATGAACTACTCGGTTAAATGAAGTTAAAAAGCAGTTAAGATTTGGTAGTGTCCAACTGTGGAACTCTATATTTATTTTGGTGTTATAGTTTGACATTATTCGAATATTGTGATTTTCATCTTATATTTAATTATTCTCAACAATTCTAGAACATTCGTGACGTTTCCCCTCCAAATACAAATTTACCTCCTCAGGTTAGGCTGAAAACGTGAGTTGTGATCGAAAGAAATGAAAGTCGATCATTTAATTAATAAGAAATAAATATAATATAATATAATTTTAACTTCCAAAACTGTATGATCAGAGACTAAATTTTCCAGGTTAGGTTAGGTTAGGCAAGCTTAGGTAATGCTTTAACGTATTCTGTGCATTGTCATAACATTGTCTTTAGATCATTCAAACATCATCTGAAAATTTGGTGTAATTCCATAAAGTCCTTCTGGTGCTTACTGTCGCCTATAACATTACCATATTGTATAATTTTGAAAATGAACCTTGGTTCACGAGTTTTGCTCATCTTCTTTGCTTGCTTTTGAAAATGTGTTTAAACTTGTGTCATGCTTACTAAATATATCTACTTGCCTTTCCTTGTCGTTTGAGAAGTAATGAAACCTCATGTCTTTATTTTTATTTGTGCCGCACACAACACACTGGTGAAACCCGTTCCTTCTCGCCATATCTGTGTAACTCAAGTCAGTCACCATGTTCAGCGGCCAAGAGTAAAGAAATCACAGCCGACGTAACTTTTCCCGTCATTTAATGAGTGCCATCTAGTGGCCAGGCGTGCGTACTATGGGGATCTACATTAAGTAGCTCTTAGACGTGCTACCTTTTATATACTTCCCTTGATCCAGCCTGTGCGGACTGGGCCGCACTCAAAGCGAGCAACTCAAGAGAACCCTTTACTGTAGTCTCAATCTTCCCTAATGACACTTCCATTATGGGAAGTCCTTTTCAACTTAAGGAAGGGACCCCCCCCCCACCTCCCGCTGGTATGGCTCATCAGATCAACAGGACCTCAACCTCTCCCCACATTCCTCCACGGTGGTTCCCACTAGTGGGAGTTATTGTGGAGATGCTGTGACTTTCGATGGTACTGGATTGATGGGATCTCTCCTTCAGGAATGATTTTCCAGTTCCAGAATTACTCCAGGTTTTCGTGTTTGGGATGCATTCAGTAATGTTTTCCACGAGTCCACACTTTGTGGTGATATCAGCTGGTCAATCTCTTCATCCGAGGAATGGGTGGTGATACAGCCTACACGTGGCCTCTATGATGGCAGTCTGTCGGATTCGTCCTCAGTGTTCATCTTCAGCCAGTTCTACCTGTAAAATATGACCACACATCAATATAAGTATAAAAACATTAATTTGGCTCCAAAATATAATGTATTATGCGTATAACGCTACAAACAGTGCATTTACAAGATATTCATGCGTGTTTCAGTGCATCTGTTTAAAAAAAATAGGGAATGTGATAATGACATTAAGCTAATCATTTGGAAAGGCTATCACAGTTTTTTGTTTAGAGTGGTGGGACATAAATTTACACCATTGAACTTCTGCCACCTTGGTCGTACTGGTATCTGGTCTGGCCCATGGACTATGTAGGCCGCCCTCTAAAAAATGTGGCCTCAGCCTGGTTCATCTTGTAGTGTAGGGTGCTTGCCTAGGTCGCCGCAGGGGTAGAGAGTGGTAGGTCTAAGTCGATGGCGAGGACTGTGCCTGGACCTGGTAGTAGGAGGCCCATGAAAACAATGATCCCAGGGAAACCGATCCTCCAGGGATGAACTCGCAAGAACTGCCTCCTGCGAGGGAGCGGGCCCAGGGGCATTGACACCAGAAGCATCAGGCGTGGTGACGGCCGTAGCCGACACCTGGGGTGGGGGGGTGGGGGCTTCCGAGACCCACCGGAGGATCCCGTAGGTCCCATCTTAGGAGACTTTGGGACCCCCCACCCCCTCATGGACCGGTTCTGGATCGAAGATGCACCAAAAATGTCCTAAAAAGAATCCCCCTTACCTGCATGGGGAGTTTTCGGGGGACCAGGAGGTAACAATGTCAGTTGAGGGAGACGAACGAGCAGCTGTGGGAAGAAAGGTGTCTCGAATGGTCTAAATTATTAATTGCAAAGATTCCTGTGTTGTCCGAAAGTAAATTTACACCACTGGTAAAACAATTCAATTGCAAAATTAAAGATGTTATAAGTCATTAGCGACGAAAATGTCGTAGAAGGAAAATGTCTTATAATTGTCTATCAGAACCGTATTTGTTATTGTCAAAGCGATTATGCACCGTAGGGAAAACAATATTCACAACTGTATATAGAGATTGAGCCACGAGGATAGACGTAACAAAAGGCGGGTGTTCAGGGGCGGATCCAGGAATATAAAAAGGGGGGGGGGGCCAAAAAGTTGTGGGTGGGGTAACATGGCGACCACAACGCGCCCACCCAGCTGGGGGCGCTGCTGACCACAAGATTTTTTTTAATCTGATCAACGAAATGGTCTCAAAATATCATTATACTCATGATAATACTCGATATCATGGGTATTTCGAGGCCATTTGGAACCATGTGCATTTGATATTAGGAGATTCTGAAGTCAAGCGTAATTACGTCTTACTATGCAAAAATGCCTGATTAAAATAGTGCCTTAAAGAAA